>NC_053134.1:3564539-3594539 GCF_010015445.1 Perca fluviatilis
TCAGTTATTTCACACTTTTTTGTTAAGTACATAATTCCATATGTGTTCATTCATAGTTTTGATGCCTTCAGTGAGAATCTACAATGTAAATAGTCATGAAAATAAAAAGGAAACGCATTGAATGAGAAGGTGTGTCCAAACTTTTGGCCTGTACTGTAGGGGTTTACTCGCAGGTTCGACTCCGCCCTCCGGCCCTTTGCTGCATGTCATCCCCCCCTCTCTCCCCTTTCATGTCTTCAGCTGTCCTGTCAAAATAAAGGCCACACACATACACGTACACGTACGATTGTGTACCACTACAGGTTATGTTTATTAAATGAAGCCCAAAATATGTCGCCGGCTAGAAATCGCTAGTATCAGCTAGCGCTAGCTAACGTCAACGTTAGGTAGCCGCTAGCTAAAGCTAGCTAGAAGGGTTTGGCCTGGAACGCTACCAAGTCGTGAGTCGTGGCTTTAAGTCGTAACTTACGGGCTAAAAATTGTGCCTGGAACGCAGCATTAATACGGGCTGCGTGCATTTCTCTGTTTTGATACTTTCTCAGTACTGTTTCCAGCAGTACCCAGCATGTTTCCTTGGACTAGGGTGGCACCTAAATCCTGGTTGCAGCTGTCCCGGTGGTCCTGCTCCGCACCCTGCTATGCCCTGTTACACCCCGCTACGCTCTGCAGAGCCCTGCTATGCCCCGTTACACCCCGCTACGCTCTGCAGAGCCCTGCTATGCCCCGTTACACCCCGCTACGCTCTGCATAGCCCTGCTATGCCCCGTTACACCCCGCTACGCTCTGCATAGCCCTGCTATGCCCCGTTACACCCCGCTACGCTCAGCAGAGCCCTGCTATACCCCGTTACACCCCGCTACGCTCAGCAGAGCCCTACTATGCCCCGTTACACCCCGCTACGCTCTGCAGGGCCCTGCTATGCCCCGTTACACCCCCGCACGCCTGCAGGGTCTCTGCACTACACTTCGTACACTCTGCAGAGCCCCGGCCTGCTACACCCTCACACGCTCTGCATAGCCCTGCTATGCCCTCGCTACACCCTCACACGCTTCTGCAGCCCTGCTATACCAAGCACCCCTCACACGCCAGCATAGCCCCCATACCCTCGTTACACCTCACACGTTTGCAGAGCTCCATGCTCTGTTACACCCTACATTGCAGAGCCCTGCTATGCCCCCATTACACTCACATTTGCAGTGCCCTCTATGCCCTTGCTTACACCTCTACACGCTCTGCGAGCCGCTATGCTTCATACACCCTTCTGCAGGCCCTGCTATGCCTCACACTAAGCACGCTTCTGCATAGCCCTGCTATGCCGTTACACTCGCACGCCAGCAGAGCCCTGCTATACCCTGCAAGCCCTGCCACGCCAGCAGAGCCCTACTATGCCTCGTTACGCTCTGCATAGCCCTGCTATGCCCCGTTACACCCCGCTACGCTCTGCATAGCCCTGCTATACCCCGTTACACCCCGCTACGCTCAGCATAGCCCTGCTATACCCCGTTACACCCCGCTACGCTCTGCAGAGCCCTGCTATGCCCTGTTACACCCCGCTACGCTCTGCAGAGCCCTGCTATGCCCCATTACACCCCGCTACGCTCTGCAGTGCCCTGCTATGCCCCGTTACACCCCGCTACGCTCTGCAGAGCCCTGCTATGCCCCGTTACACCCCGCTACGTTCCGCAGGCTCTGCGATGTCGCACCCGTTACACGCTACGCTCTGCAGAGCCCTGCTATGCCCCGTTACACCCCGCTACGCTCTGCATAGCCCTGCTATGCCCCGTTACACCCCGCTACGCTCTGCAGGGCCCTGCTATGCCCCGTTACACCCCGCTACGCTCTGCAGGGCCCTGCTATGCCCCGTTACACCCCGCTACGCTCTGCAGAGCCCTGCTATGCCCCGTTACACCCCGCTACGCTCTGCAGGGCCCTGCTATGCCCCGTTACACCCCGCTACGCTCTGCAGAGCCCTGCTATGCCCCGTTACACCGCTTCATGCAGAGCCCTGCTATGCCCCGTTACACCCTACGCTCTGCAGAGCCCTGCTATGCCCCGTTACACCCCGCTACGCTCTGCAGAGCCCTGCTATGCTCTGCTACGTCCTGTAACTTGTTGTTATGAATTAATACTATAAATAAAATTGAATTGAATTATACAGCACCTCAATCTGCTTTATAATTTTAAAAAAAGACATGGAAATCTCACTTTTTATAATAAGGGGACCTTTAAATTCCTAATGTGATGTTTGATGTGTGTGTATTTTCAGGCGCCTCCTGGCTGGAGCTCCATTATGAGGATCCGGCTCCGACTGCAGACCAGATCAGTCGACTGCAGAGCGCTCTGACTCTGGGAACACGCACACAACACAACACACAGACACAGACTGTTGTAAAAGAATTATTGTTACCTCAGTAATGTCACTTTTTAACACATAACAACAAACCGCTGCAGACTAGTGATTAATTAGTAAGTATCATCACTCCTTGGTTACCGTTGCTAACCTAACCTGTCAATGTGTCACTCACACGGTACACAATACAGTTTACAACAGAGCTCAACAGTGACCGCCCACTGTTTGAACGTCTCTGTTTCCGTAAGTGTTATTCCCCGTTCTGAGCTTTTATCAAATGACGATATAAAGAGTTGTAAGCCTGGAACCGAGCCAACCAGCTACGAGATGAATCGTAACAATAAAACAATTTATTCGGCACAAATTAACATTTTGAAACGGCAAAACAGACTTCGCTAGCCGTTTGCAGGTACAGGTACGTACTCGCCTTTATATTGTAGTGAGATCGGGAAGTTATTGTTATGCCAGTCGTAACCATCTCTCGCCACTGTACCAGTCGTAACCATCTCTCGCCATTGCACCGGGCCAGTCGTAACCATCTCTCGCCATTGCACCGGGCCAGTCGTAACCATCTCTCGCCACTGTACCGGGGCCAGTCGTAACCATCTCTCGCCACTGCACCGGGGCCAGTCGTAACCATCTCTCGCCACTGTACCGGGGCCAGTCGTAACCATCTCTCGCCACTGCACCGGGGCCAGTCGTAACCATCTTCGCCACTGTACCGGGGCCAGTCGTAACTCATCTCCTACTGCACCGGCCAGTCGTAACCATCTTCGCCATTGCACCGGGCCAGTCGTAACCATCTCTCGCCACTGCACCGGGGCCAGTCGTAACCATCTCTCGCCACTGTACCGGGCCAGTCGTAACCATCTCTCTCCACTGTACCGGGGCCGGTCGTAACCATCTCTCGCCATTGCACCGGGCCAGTCGTAACCATCTCTCGCCACTGTACCGGGGCCAGTCGTAACCATCTCTCGCCACTGTACCGGGGCCAGTCGTAACCATCTCTCGCCACTGTACCGGGGCCAGTCGTAACCATCTCTCCACTGTACCGGGCCAGTCGTAACCATCTCTCGCCACTGCCACTTTATTTAACCTACTAGAGCTGTAATATATTACAGAAGGAACCCAAAGCACCGAACTGTGTACTACTGACTTACTGTGTACTTATTGTACTACATTTACCTCACCGAGAAATGTTGGCACTGTGGACATTAAAAATAGACCTGAACTGTTTTTTGAGTGTTTTTTTGTCTTAAATTTTGACCCTCTCACTGTCTGTTTTTGTTTTTGTACACGTAGAAACGTTTCGTTCAGCATTCTGCCAAACAGCCAGCTACTGTACTGTTTTTTTGTGATCGTTACGGGCAAAAATCCTTGATTATGCGGCACGTTTTCTTAAAAAATGCGATGGAATATGCAGGATATTTATGCAATTTTATGCAATGAAATTGGGGGAACTTGCAAAAACTACAGTTTGATGAAAAAGAGAAAAAACAGTGATTCCCCTCCAACATCCTGCTTTTCGATGATGTTCACGTCGCATAATTACGTCTATTCATAACGTTCCCATGGCAACAGGGGAAAAAGGCTGCTCTTGTGTGAAGTAAACGCAACATTTTTCAACTTTCTGCTAAGATATATTATGGGACTTTTTTGCAACGAAAATGCGGGGATTATGAAATCATGCAAGCCCCGCATATTTTGCGCGGAAATCGGCAATTTATGCGGCGAAAGTGTGCCGTATTTGAAAGAATACGCCGCTCCCCCCACACACACACAAATATGCAGACTTTGGCTGATTATGCGTTGAATTATGCGATTGCATGATCGCGTTTTTCTGGAGGGACTGAGTTATGGAAACAAACAACGAAGGTAAAGCATGTAGGCTCCGACAGGACTCAATGGTGCATTCATGTGCACCTCGTTAAACAATTATATTTAGTTAATTCCGAGAAACTCAAACTGTTGTTGCAAAGTCCCCTTCTGCCATCTAGCAGCTCTTATCGTGGCATTGCCGTCCCAATTTATGCGTCGAAAGTGCAGCGTATTTGAAAGAAATGCGCATAATCTCGTTTTTCTGGAGGGACTGTCTAGAGCTGCATCTCCTGGCCCTTATTTGACAGCTCCTCGACTCCTGAACCGGATGTTGTTCTGTCCCTCCTCGGTGAAAGCCGTCTCAAAGATATATTTCTGCCCCGAGGAGCGAGCACCGAGGAGCTATAGCCAAGGATACACGAGAGCAGCCTTCACCGGAAGCCGTGCAGCTGAAAGCCGTTGCTAACTCCGCCCAAACAGCTGACTAATTCATGTGAAGCTTCATCCTTCTAAAAACACATTTGCTCGGTTCCTCTCTGCTCAAATTATTTCCTTGCGTCTTTCCCGTGCCTCCTCGGTGGGAGGGACTAAGACGCAAGGAAGGGAGACAAGTGGAGGAGTCGAGGAGGCAATTTAAAGGTGCCCTGCCACACGTATTTCATGACTTTGTGGTGATGTCTGAAGGTCTACCATGGACTCTGTAACCTTGGTTACCTTGTTTCAAGCCATTCTAGCGTGGTATAGAAAGCCTGCAGGAAGACTCAGCTCGATTTGTGCCAGTTCTCATTAATATTCAACGAGCTAAGCTGTTTGACTCTGATTGGCTAACAGCTAGCCAATGAGAGCCTGGCTGTCAGAATCCTTTACTCAGCCCAACTGGGCGAGCTCATGAATAGTAATGAGCTCAGGTAGTATGATGTCAGACTGACCAGCTTTTGTGATTGGTCTGATTTCTCTGCTTATTTCTTTCCAGAGCTGACAGAGGAGGTAGCAGTTCATTTTCACATTCACAACATAACACAAACACATATTGACCTGACATAGTTCAAAAAATGCAAGAAAAAACGGTTTTGTATGGCAGGGCACCTTTAAGCGACATGAGAAGCATCTCTAGTCGATCCCACCGAGAAGGCAACAGGAGAGACGAGAGGAAATCCTGGGAGGAGAGAGGACACAAGCAAATGAGCGTTTAAGAGGGATGAGACGTCCTTTATTTAGGAGTTAGGAACTCCTTCAGCTGCACGGCTTCCAGGAAGGCTGCTCTCTGTATCCTCGCTCATAGCTCCTCAGAGATCCCTCCTCCCTCCTCGGGGCTGGAATAAGAGCTTTGGGATGGCCTTCACAAAGGAGGGCCAACGACTTCCGGTTGAAGTGAGGAGCTACTCAATGGGAAGTGAGATCCAGCGCAAGATAGCAACGTCCAAAATGTAAACTCGAGGCTTTAAAACGTCTGTCCACAAACCAACGCGTTTTTCTAATTGATCCGGATTTGGAAATCCCATGTTTTGCTATCCAGGATCACCTGATCCAGCTTATTAAAGGGGTACTTTGGAGGACTGCAGGGGGTACTGTGGAGGACTGTATGGGGTACGTGTACTCCTAGGGGTACTGTGGAGGACTGCATGGGGTACGTGTACCCCTAGGGGTACTGTGGAGGACTGCATGGGGTATATGACATTTTTGCAAAAATGCTAATTTAATAATATAAAATAATATATCATGCATACTTCCTAAAATAATTATACTATAATAATGAATGAAGTGATGGATTCTAAACATTTGAATGTAACATTTAAAAGTTTTTGTTTAAAAAAAAGGTTGTTCGGTGCTGTACTCTTAATAGACTTTTTTTTTCTACCAAAAATGTTTTGCGCTGGTCAGGGCTTACAATATTGAATAAAGTTTGAGAAACACTTCTATGGGATCTACACTTTGCGGTTTCAATGGGACATTTGTGTCCTCAAGTGAAATGTTGAGGTACTTGTACATGCTAAAGTATCGGAGTATTTCTTCCAGGGCTGTCAATAACAAACGCAGAGGTTTGGTCGAAATATGAGTAATGAAACTTTATTTAAACAATCTCAATCGGACAAAAACTGACTCGTCGAACCATAAAAAAGTTAATCTAACAACAACTGTAGCAATTCTTTATTTATAAAAAAATACAAACAGAAAAATGTCAGAGCAGGAGTAACACACACACACACTAACAGCTGAGTCATGTTGTCATCTGTTGCCATGGCGACAGAGAGAAAGGAGGAGGGGTGGTGGGGGGGGAGGGGGGTTAGAGGCTAGTGGACGATGGAGTTGAGTGGCTCGGCTCTGATGTTTCCTAAATCCAGAGTGGAGTCTGTGTCCTCGTCGATCTCCCCGATCACCGCCCTAGAAAACACACACACACACACACACACACACACACACACACACACACACACACACACACACACACACACACACACACACACACACACACACACACACACACACACACACACACACACACACACACACACACACACACACACACACACACAGAGAAAGACACACAGAAACACACACACACACACACACACACAGAGAGAAAGACACACAGAAACACACACACACACACAGAAACACACACAGAAACACACACACACACACACACACACACAGAGAGAGAAAGACACACAGAAACACACACACACACACACAGAGAGAGAAAGACACACAGAAACACACACACACACACACACACAGAGAGAGAAAGACACACAGAAACACACACACACACACACACACACACACACACAGAAACACACACACACACACACACAACTATTAAAGTATTTTGATGGTTGGAACATTTTCCATGAACCATATTAGACTTTACCTCAACAGATACAAAAAATAAATATGTGGAAGGTTATCCAAACTTTGTTATTACTGATTACTGTAACAATTTCAAAAATCCACAACTTTTATAAGAAAAATAAGATTTCATTACTTTTCCAAAACTTTCAAGGACCTTACTAATAACTCCATGACTTTATCAGGGCTAGGTAGAATTCTACTTATTCTGTGACTTTTCCTGGCCTGAAAAATCTGATTTCTCAGGAGTAATGTAGTCATATTTTTTGCAGAAAGTTACATTTTATGGAAGCTAAAAAAATAAGATGTTTCAGGCCAGGAACTTTTCCAGGTTTCAAGACAGAATCTGCTGAATTTTTCTGCTCGGGGTTGGAGATTCTGAGTTTTATGAAAACTTTTAAATCATATATTTTTTTAAACCTTTATTTATCCAGGTAAGTGCATTCTCATTTGCAACGACGAGCTGATCACATTCACACAGCTCCACATTCATACCTGGGAGCTGCCCAGTACAACCCCAGTCTGATCTGCTGGGAGCTGCCCAGTACAACCCCAGTCTGATCTGCTGGAAGCTGCCCAGTACAACCCCAGTCTGATCTGCTGGAAGCTGCCCAGTACAACCCCAGTCTGATCTGCTGGAAGCTGCCCAGTACAACCACAGTCTGATCTGCTGGAAGCTGCCCAGTACAACCCCAGTCTGATCTGCTGGGAGCTGCCCAGTACAACCCCAGTCTGATCTGCTGGGAGCTGCCCAGTACAACCCCAGTCTGATCTGCTGGGAGCTGCCCAGTACAACCCCAGTCTGATCTGCTGGAAGCTGCCCAGTACAACCACAGTCTGATCTGCTGGAAGCTGCCCAGTACAACCACAGTCTGATCTGCTGGGAGCTGCCCAGTACAACCCCAGTCTGATCTGCTGGGAGCTGCCCAGTACAACCCCAGTCTGATCTGCTGGAAGCTGCCCAGTACAACCACAGTCTGATCTGCTGGAAGCTGCCCAGTACAACCCCAGTCTGATCTGCTGGAAGCTGCCCAGTACAACCACAGTCTGATCTGCTGGCCACTGAGCAGCTCCACTGGAGGTGGGGGCGGTTGGAGGTTAAGGGCCTTGCTCAAGGGCACCTCAGTGGTGGTAATGAGGGAGGGACAAGCACTTTCACTTCCAGCACCCAGAGTTATCCTGTCGGTCTGGGTATTGAACCACACAATAGGGGTGCACGATATATCAATTTGCAATAATCACATCGTGCAATATGAATATCCAAAATGTCCCGAAGAGCATGCGATATTCTGTTTATTTCGTGGAGAGATGCGCCGGTGGCTGTGTGTTGTGATCAGTTAGAGCCTGCAGATTTCATTGGCCGGTTGCCCTGTCACACATGCAGACTTCGACAGCGTGAGTGAAGAGGGAGATGGAGACAGGAACAGAAGCGAGAAGCGAGAAGCGAAAGGACAGACAGACAGACAGACAGACAGACAGACAGACAGACAGACAGACAGACAGACAGACAGACAGACAGACAGACAGACAGACGCGAACTGCGAAGCAAGTGTGTGGAGCAAAAGGAAAGACGAGAGAGAGAAAAGTAAGAACCTGAGTGTGGCTCAGATGAAACTACGGAGATTGAAGAAATAAACACTTTTCTCTGTTTTGCAGACATGTGCCTGATGGATAAACTGACCCATGATCTTGCACCACCCCCACTCAAGCAATGGGTGTCATTTTGCAGAGATAATGTAAGGGTCACCAGGGCTTCTGTAAGGATGTGACTGTTACACTAATTTAGGAAAACTAAATTTGGTCAATCAGCTTTTTCATTTACTGTAGTAGAAAAGTGGAACTTAATTCCACTTCACATTAGAGACTGTGCAAGCCTCAGCAGTGTTAAAATGTCCTTAAAGACTTGGCTGAAGGCGACTCCACTATGTGATCATTGGTCTTTTTATAACATGGGATGTATATTTTGGTTTATATGTGAAGTAATGCTTGTCATATGTTGTTAAGTTTTTATCTGTTTTGATAGTATTGTCCTTTTATCTCCCTTGCCCAGGGACCACAGATGTAAATTAGCTGTATAGCTAACTCTGGTACACGGTCCCTGACAAATAAACTAATAAAATACAAAGAGAAAAATGTTAGTAGCCAAAAAGTAATGTCTCCTCACCAGCGTGGAAGGACTTTGGCTCTGAGCCAACAGATAATGCACTGTGCACTACAGCGTATGTGTACAACCTGTTGTTTGGATGTTCTGTAAATTTATTTTGATTCGTTTTCCTATTACTTTTGTGCATTTTTTTTATATGTTTAGGAATATCGAAATGAATACAGACATTGCAATATTCATGCTCATTATCGCAATATCACATTTTGTCAATATCGTGCAACCCTGCCACACAGGCTCGCCCCTCTGACTTTCACACCACCACCGCCCATTGTTTGAAACCCACGGGACGTCTGCGTATTTAAAAAGGAGACTCACACGTTGTCTCCTCTGACGATGTAGAGTCCCAGCACCACCTGCTCCACGCCCTGGCTGGAGCTGAACACCCGCTCGTGGCTCTCGTCCAGGATCAGGTTGATGGTCTGGTCGAAGCCCTTCAGGGTTCCCTGAAACACACACACACACACACACACACACACACATTAAAACTTCTGGGGTCAACAGCAGGACACAGAGAGAGAACAGTTAGCTTTCTGCAGAAATACGACTACATTAAATGTCATTCTTCTGGCGCTCAGCGCGGTCGGGGGGGGCGCTGCCGACGGTTACAGGTCTGTCAGAACGCCCACATCCAGGTTCAGAGACTGCTTTCTCTCCACAGCCATCACAACTCTAAACATTCAGTTACAGAAATAGGACTTCATCATGCTGAATGATTATCTGGCCTGTTTTGCACTGCATTTGCAGTTTTCCAGTACTGTGATCTTTCAAAAAAAAAGATTGTTTTTGGTGTGAGAGTACGTTGTGAGTAAGTGTATGAATGTATACTAGTATGCACTAGAAGTACTTGTTCCATTATGTGTATGTGAGGGTATGGTTTTGCTGCTGTGTGCGTATGAATGTATATTTCTAGGCACCAGAAGGAGTAGCACTTAAATTTCGTTGTGGCAATGTTTTACAATGACAAATAAATGATTCTGATACAAACATATGATGATCTTATAGACCATGATGCATTTCTGTAGATTAAACTACCCCAACAGTATATAAAGGAGCACAACCTGAAACATCTACAGCAGTAAAATACAACATACACATGAATGCAGCAGGAATATTAATCCAGAAACATGAGAGAGAAGAGGAACACTTTACTGTACTATAACGTGGCATGCTTTTACTTTAACTACATTTTGATGATTTTACTACAGTAAAGTTTTGAATGGTGGACTTACTTGTAGTGGAGTATTTACACAGTCTGATATTAATACTTTAACTGCAGTAAAGATGCTGAATAGTTAAAAATGTACTTGAACTCACCACAATCATCCTGCCGTCTGAGGTGACGATGGCAACGGTACCTGAATCCCACCGAGTTAAAGAACAACACACATTTCTGGGCAAAACACTCATTAAGGTAACATTATTAAATTAAATTAAAATAACCCAGTAAACTTCTAACTCTTAACAACAGTCCTGCACTACTAGAAACTACACCTCTGCACGTTCATAAATAAAGTGTTTCCCTAGCTTTGTGAATTATGTGTGGATATTGATTTAAAAAGGTCCTTCCTCAAGAAAATGTGTCTTTTTTTCAATTAAAAAAGTGCAATTTCCACCATGCATTGTATTTCTCTTTGTGGGATTGTGTCTCTTTTTGATCATTTGTGTTCTCTTTGGGGTAGTTTCGGGTCTCTGGGGTCATCGGGCCTCTCTGTGTAGTCGGTTTGGGTCCCTTTGTGGTAGTTTTGATGTCTTTTGGACCGTTATTATTGCCGTATCTGTGTCTAAAACGTTGGAAAAAGCTCGAGCAGATAACAAAATGCGTTAACACTCAAAAAGCTTAAATACATAACTTAACGCTAATTAAGACCAATTACAATCAGAACACCTGAGAAGGTCTCTCAGTTACATTCATTCGGCTTTAGGTGGTCACCAAAACGGACACCGTAGACCTTATAATGGCAGGAAACCCCTGAATAACTGAAGACATTTCACTCCTAGCTTGGACGCTAAGCTAACTAGCATTTATTCATTCATTCAGACGGGCAGTTAGCATGTTAGCCAGCTAGCAGCAGCAGGATACGGTTGATGTAGCTCTCCAGAGCGGTGGACATGGTTCCTGCCGGGCTCGGCGTTTATTTATCCAGCAGAGAGCTCGGTTAATATTCCCACCGGTTCGCTGGTGGTCCAAACGTTGCGGGAACGTGACGGAGAAACAGCGACAGGCAGATGCTAACCGATGCTAACAGCGTCAACACAGAACACACCGGAGGAGAAAACAGACCGAACTAATCTGCTGCCGATTCACCGAGCAGGAAAGAGAGGAGAGCGCCGAGCGGGAACGTCACAACCGGTTTAAATTAAAAGGGATTTAACTAACATTACTGTCGCTTTATATTACAACATAATTACACCAATAATATATTTTTTATTCACATAATAATTATTAAAAATAAAATGTCTACTGTGTGTGCCACAAAATAAAAAATAAATTAAATAAACTATATTAAATAATTAAAAAGTTCTTTTTATTTTTATTTTTTTAATGGAAGCCCATTTCCATTAGCCTGACAAGCCAGACCCACATCCAGATGTTGGGTCTGGGAACTCACCATTGGGCAGGGCTCAATTCGAGGGGGCGGGATAAACTTCCCTCTGCATGCAATAGGATAGCGCTCCAACCAATCAGAGCAACGCTAGTTAATAGATTAAACTTTAAACTCCGAACGCATCTTCCTTTTTTAAGAATGACTTCAGTGCCGTTCTTTGTTCTTTTCTCAAAGAAAAGCTGAACTCCAAGTCTTCCAGAGGTCCGTGTATGTGTCTCTGTGTGTGTATATGTGTCTCTGTGTGTGTATATGTGTCTCTGTGTGTGTATATGTGTCTCTGTGTGTGTATATGTGTGTCTGTGTGTGTGTGTGTGTGTGTATGTGTCTCTGTGTGTGTGTGTAGGCTATATGTGTCTCTGTGTGTGTGTATGTGTCTCTGTGTGTGTATGTGTCTCTGTGTGTGTATGTGTCTCTGTGCGTGTATGTGTCTCTGTGCGTGTGTGGATGTGTCTCTGTGTGTATATGTGTCTCTGTGTGTGTGTGTGTGTGTGTGTGTATGTGTCTGTGTGTGTGTGTGTGTCTCTGTGTGTGTATGTGTCTCTGTGCGTGTGTGTGGATGTGTCTCTGTGTGTGTATGTGTCTCTGTGTGTATATGTGTCTCTGTGTGTGTGTGTGTGTATGTGTCTGTGTGTGTGTGTGTGTCTCTGTGTGTGTATGTGTCTCTGTGCGTGTGTGTGGATGTGTCTCTGTGTGTATGCGTGTCTCTGTGTGTGTGTGTATGTGTCTGTGTGTGTGTCTCTGTGTGTGTATGTGTCTCTGTGTGTGTGTGTGTGTGTATGTGTCTCTGTGTGTGTGTGTGTGTGTGTGTGTGTGTGTACGTGTCTCTGTGTGTGTATATGTGTCTCTGTGTGTGTATATGTGTCTCTGTGTGTGTATATGTGTCTCTGTGTGTATGTGTCTCTGTGCGTGTGTGTATGTGTCTCTGTGTGTGTGTGTGTATGTGTCTTTGTGTGTGTGTGTATGTGTCTCTGTGTGTGTGTGTATGTCTCTGTGTATGTGTCTCTGTGTGTGTGTGTGTCTCTGTGCGTGTGTGTGTATGTGTCTCTGTGCGTGTGTACGTGTCTCTGTGTGTGTGTGTCTGTGTGTGTGTGTGTGTGTGTGTGTGTAGTATAAAGGAGCAAATTGTAGCTCCACACATTTCATTGTGCCATAACGTTTTGTGAAATGACGGATAAATAAATTAACCTTATTTATTTAAAAAAGAAAACATGGAGTCCAGTCCTCCCAGCAGGTCTTCATCTTTATTGTTGCTCAGTAGTCGTCCATACAAAGAGGGGGGGGGGGGGGGGGGGGTGGAGAGCAGTGGAGCCCGACAGGACAAACACCAGGAACGTCATGCTACCAAAGTATTAAATTTGTACAAAAATACTTTACAACATCCCTGTTCCTTTAAAGAAAAATACAGTTTGGTTGGTTGGTGAAGCTACATGGAAACTAATCTGACCCACTACTTCAAATGGCAGTGCAATGCATGTGTGTGTCTGTGTGTGTGTGTATTGTCTGTGTGTTGTGTGTGTGTGTGTGGGCGTGTATGTGTGTCTGTGAGTGTGTATGTGTGTGTGTGTGTGTTGTCTGTGTGTTGTGTATGTGTGTATGTGTGTGTGTGTGTTGTGTGCGTGTGTGTGTGTGGGCGTGTGTGTGTGTGGGTGTGTGTGTGTGTGTGTGTGTGTGTGCGTGTGTGGGCGTGTGTGTGTGCGTGCATGTGTGTGTGGGCGTGTGTGTGTGTGGGCGGATGTCTTGCTGAGGTGAGTCACTAGAGTGCAAATCCCTGCAATGTAATATATACACACACACACACACACACACACACACACACACACACACACACACACACACACACACGAACAAACAGTGTGTATGGCTTTAGGTCTCACTCATCAAACCCTCCCGAAGCCACGCCCCTCAGCTCTGTGGCTTTTTATCCATTGGATGAACGGTTGGTCTCGGCTGAGCGCTACAATGCTAACAACGCAAATCACCTGACAAGGCTACCACCTAGTTACCGTAGATACCACAACCAACAGGATTTTTGTGAAATGTTATGTAATGCTAACCATGTTCTGACTGAATACTAGCTGCGTTAGCCCTATGCTAGCCATGTGCTAACTGACTAATAGAGGTAACACTGTGTTATCTGTGAGCCAAACCGAATATTAGCTCCGTTTACCAGGTGTTAGCATCAAGGGGGTAAGCTTCGCTTCAGAACTCCAACCTCCTATGGCGCCATTTTGACGCAACAAAGAGATCACCTCCTGTTAGCATCCCACTGACTAGCATACATTCTGACGTCACTTTGACAGCGAATAACTTTACATCTGAAGCGTTTAAAGACTCTATTTGTCCGTTGTTTATTTCTAAAGAAACACGACAATGTATAAAAGGCTCCATTACCTTGTACCTCACGTTATGGCTCCGTAGCAGACGCTTTTATAACAATAGGCTAACGATTGGGTCATAACCACGAGACTTACTGTCACACAGTAGAGGAATTACCGTATAGTACAGGAGAAGCTCACAGGCAGTTTGGACTTCCATTATCTGTTTAGGTTTAATTACTAATGTTAACTAGCATGTTAGTGATCAGTAATTAGCCTGTGCCTATGTTATCTCCTTACATATACCTACGCTCTCCGTCTCTGTAAGATTGGGAATGATTTCTCTTGGCACAGCTAGCTGCGTTATCTAGACTATACTGTGTGTTCCTCTTGTTCTAATGTACACTAATTGCGTTAGCCAGGTGTTAACCTACTTTAGCTTATGCTAAAGCCACTATTAAACCACTATTATGTGTGTTAACCAAATATTAGTTATGTTTATCACGCGTTAGCTGTGTTAGCCTCATTCGAGAGGCACGTTTAGCCCCAACAAAACATAGCAACACGTTTATTTAAACTTAAACACCCTGTTATGTGCCTTTTTATTACCACAAGTTTACATACAGGTCGCTGCTGATTGGGTATCACCTCTGACACACACACCAACCGTTTTCAGATTGAACCAGGTGCCCCAGGTGTGTGCTAAACATATACTAGATGTGTTAAGTAGGTGTCGACTAAGCACTAGCCGTGTTCTAACACCTAATTATGTTACTGAGGTGTTAGCCACATGTTAGCCTTGTGCTAGGTGTGTGCTAACCATACACTGGCTTTGTTAGCCAGGTGCTGGCCCTTGGTTAGCCATGTGCTGACATCTAGGTATGTCGGCTAAAAGTTAGCCTTGCGATAGCTGTGTGCTAACCATATATTAGCTGTGTTAGCCATGTGCTTAAGGAACGGTAATCATAGCTAGTATGAGCCTTGTGCTGCGTGTGTTGACCCTATGGTAGCCACATGTTAGGCATATGCTAGCCCTGTGCTCTAGGTCTGCTAGCCACATGCTAATTATATGTTAGCACCGTGCTTCAGATTCACCACATTCACAACATCTTAATAGCAACATCTTAAAATCTAAAATAGCTAATCACAACTATCCACACAGAAACAGCCAATCACAGCCCTCTGATTCAAAGCGCAGGACGTTTAGCAGAGAGCTGATTGGTTGTGAAAGCTCAGGGAGGGTTCTGATTGGCCAGTTTAAATAGTGAGTTCAGACTGAGGCGAGAGCAGAAAGATGTTGACATCACTCCAAAATAAACACACACACACGCACGCACGCACGCACGCGCGCACACACACACACTCTCACACACACTCTCTCACACACACACACACACACACACACACACACACACACACACACACACACACACACACACACACACACACACACACACACACACACACAGGTGTTTACTGTCACAGGTTTTATCAGGACTTTTTCTCGTGTAACATTGTTGTTTTCGTGGTTATGAAGTGAAGGTTTTCGGGGTTCGAGGGTCTCAATGTGAACAGCGACGGGAACTGAACCGTTTTTTAAAATCTATTTTACATCTTTTTAGGTTCAGTCGCCATGGAAACAAACAAACAAACAGAGAAAACTGACAACAGTCAATCAAAAAACACACCGATCGATTAGCATAATAGGTCACTGTTACTGGGGGGTGGGGGGTGGTGGTTCAGGGAAGTCGGGGTGGGGGACGCTTTGCTTCTTCCTGGTAGCTGATTGGTCGGCTTGTGTCTTGAGGAGAACCAATCATAGACAGGCTGGGAAGGTTTTGTTTCCTGATTGGTTCCAGCCAATCAGCTGAAGCTCTCAGAACTGCCGTCTGTCTGTCTGTCATCCTGGCTGCCTATTGGTTGAGGGAAGAAGGGATGGGGACTGGGTTAAAGCCAAGACGAGGAATTGAGGTGGGAGGGGCTTAACTGGCCTTGTGTTTAACACACACACACACACACACACACACACACACGCACACACACACATACATACATACAAACACACAGACACGCACACACACACATACATACAAAGACACACACAGACTCGCACACATACATACATACACAGTGTGGCCAGTCCAACAGGTGTAAACAGTAGAAAAAGATTCTTATTGAACTGCTCAGTGTCATCATCATCATCATCATCATCATCATCATCATCATCATCATCATCATCATCATTATTGTCAACATGATTTTTAATTATTACTCTTCCAGTCTGCAGCTCGTTAATGGCACAGAACTAAAATCTTAACAGTAAACCCTCTGTCTTTCTGTACAATTTATTAGGGATGCTCCGATCATCATCAGCTGATAAATATTGACTCAAGTCTTAAAATGTACTGATTATTAAAATACCAAATCCATCATGGCTCGCCGTTTTTAGGACGGACTGGGTGCCTCTTTCAAATTTGTCGATACTAATGTAAAAAGAAAACGTTTCGAGAACGTAAACATGTTTTCTACATGCCTAAAAAAAATGTCCAAAATGGTCCATTTGGTAGCTGTTGAGGAGTTTTTGGCAGATGGAGTTGTTAAGGTTCACATTGCCATTTTTTTCTAAGCAATTTGAGGACTTTTCATCCATGTTGACTTAAAAATTGCCAATAGTGCTAGACTGATAGCATGCTATGAGCTAATGGGGAATTTCTTTTTTTAATGGACTTTTGGAGGATTTCATTTCCCCAACATGTCAGAATAATATTCAAGCAGCTGCATCTCGTTTTAGTCTTATGGATCCCATCCTTCTAGATTGGATTCATTTATTATTATTATGACCATATGGTGTTAGCAATAACCAAGCCGTTGTCGTTTTGTGCTGAAGTATCAGTTCAGGCACCGTTTAGGCACTGGCACCGTTTTAAAAGTATTGTTTTAGTACCAGAAAACCCCCAAAAGATTCCCAAACCTAGTAAAGACTTTGAAATAAATAAATCAGCGTTTAAGAACAGAAACCAATCAGTAATCAGTATTGGTTTGGACGATCCCAATGACATCGGCCTCAGATAGCCTGATCGGAGCATCCCTCGTCTTCTTGGCAACCAGTCGGTCCATCAGCAGGCTCTAGATCCTGGAGTCCCATCAGTCTTTGTGCTGCTCTGGTCCTTGGCCAGTACAACCGGCCATGGTTCTGATTCTAGTAAGACCAGATGGACCAGCTGCCACAGTTCTCGTACAAGCAATGGTGGTCTCGGTTCTGGCTTTGAACCAACAATTCTGTGACCACTGCGACCACGAACAAGAACCGTGTGTCTTGAACCAGTTAACCCTTGTGCTGTCTTCCCGTCGTTTAAATTTTTTTTTTCAACGTTTCATTTTTCGTTTGACACTTTTCTGTCACTTTTTCTGATGTTTTTGTCAATTTTTTTCCTCCAATTTTTGAAGCTTTTTCTGACATTTTTGTCACTTTTTTCAACGTTCTTTTGTCTTTTTTTTTTTTTGTTGTTTTTTCAAATGCTATGAAATTTAATAAAACACCCAAATTCAATGAAGAGTGTACTTACTTATGAAGAGCATTGTACGGAACAATCCACGTTATTTTCTTTGGCAATTTGGTTGAAAGAAACACAAATTTGTGATGTAGAAACTTTGAAAATGGGTCAAAGACAACAGGAGGGTTAAGACCATTGGTTGTGGTTCTCTGGCTTCAGTAGGACCAGTTAGCCAGAGTTCTAGGCGTGTAGAACCACTAACTAGTCATCTTAAACCAGTGAAACCTCTGGTTGTGGTTCTCTGGCTTCAGTAGGACCAGTTAGCCCTAGTTCTAGGCGTGTAGAACCACTAACTAGTCATCTTAAACCAGTAAAACCTCTGGTTGTGGTTCTCTGGCTTCAGTAGGACCAGTTAGCCAGAGTTCTAGGCGTGTAGAACCACTAACTAGTCATCTTAAACCAGTAAAACCTCTGGTTGTGGTTCTCTGGCTTCAGTAGGACAAGTTAGCCCTAGTTCTAGGCGTGTAGAACCACTAACTAGTCATCTTAAACCAGTGAAACCTCTGGTTGTGGTTCTCTGGCTTCAGTAGGACCAGTTAGCCAGAGTTCTAGGCGTGTAGAACCACTAACTAGTCATCTTAAACCAGTAAAACCTCTGGTTGTGGTTCTCTGGCTTCAGTAGGACCAGTTAGCCCTAGTTCTAGGTGTGTAGAACCACTAACTAGTCATCTTAAACCAGTAAAACCTCTGGCTGTGGCTTCAGTAGAATCAGTACCCATGGCTCTGGGCGAGTAGAACCAAACCCATTAATCTCGAACCCCTTAGACCAGTAGCTCTGGCTACGGTTCCAGTAGGACCAGTGGTTATACTTCTGGTTCCAGTGACACCAGAAGGACCAGTATGCAGAACTGGTTCAAGTGAAAAGGTGAGGAGTTGCTCCGGTCCATCAGTGTGCTTTCAGGCTGCTTTAGCAGTTCAAAGTTCAAACTTTAGTGGTCAAAGGTCAAAGTTCATCCATAGGGTGTGTGTAGCACCATAGGGGGGGGGGTCCACTCTGAACCAGTTTGGACGGGTCTAAACCAGTTTAATTCAACTTTGTTGTCCTTGTTGAACCCTCCAGTCCAATCTGGTTAGAAGCGGTTAAATCCAGTTTTTGTCTGCTATAAGGAACTATTATTCACCTGACCCAACCCAAGCCCCGCCCCCAGCTTGTCTCCCGGTTGGCTCCACTTAATCGGACCACCATCCTCTCCCTGGCCAATTGGGAGCTCCGATGGTCCCAGCTCGCTGCCCATTGGCTGAGTGGAGTGGCTGCTGTTGGTGTTGCCATCATTGTGATTGGCCAGCACGGAGAAGGAGGCGGGGTTTCGGCTGATGACAAGCTCCAGATGGTTTGGAGACTCGGCGATCAGTGGAACGACGAGGCAGCAGTCAAAGTCCCTGGTCCGCACGTGGTTAATCTGAAAGACGTCAAATATAGTTCACGTGCCCGAGGACAGCGACACAGAGTTGCAAGCATCACTGTAGTTAGGGGTTATACTCGTTAGGGGTGTCACGATTTAATCGAAAATCGATCAAAATAAGCTTTAGATTTTGACTATCGAAATCAAGAGCAGGATCGGCTGTGGACCTTTTTCACAGCAGACATGTTGACTTGTTATAGTAGGAGAAGCACAGCTGAGATTGATAACCTTAACGATGACTCAGTTCCATCAAGTGTCCCAGTAAGATATTTCAGTGAGTCAGCATGAACAATACCAGGACCTCTCCTAAGTGGAATGCAGCCATCAGTAATGGTTTAATACCAGGACCTCTCCTAAGTGGAATGCAGCCATCATTAATGGTTTAATACCAGGGTCTCTCCTAAGTGGAATGCAGCCATCAGTAATGGTTTAATACCAGGACCTCTCCTAAGTGGAATGCAGCCATCAGTAATGGTTTAATACCAGGGCCTCTCCTAAGTGGAATGCAGCCATCAGTAATGGTTTAATACCAGGGTCTCTCCTAAGTGGAATGCAGCCATCAGTAATGGTTTAATACCAGGGGTCCTCCCTAAGTGGAATGCAGCCATCAGTAATGGTTTAATACCAGGGCCTCTCCTAAGTGGAATGCAGCCATCAGTAATGGTTTAATACCAGGACCTCTCCTAAGTGGAATGCAGCCATCAGTAATGGTTTAATACCAGGGCCTCTCCTAAGTGGAAGGCAGCCATCAGTAATGGTTTAATACCAGGGTCACTCCTAAGTGGAATGCAGCCATCATTAATGGTTTAATACCAGGGCCTCTCCTAAGTGGAATGCAGCCATCAGTAATGGTTTAATACCAGGGCCTCTCCTAAGTGGAAGGCAGCCATCAGTAATGGTTTAATACCAGGGCCTCTCCTAAGTGGAATGCAGCCATCAGTAATGGTTTAATACCAGGGCCTCTCCTAAGTGGAATGCAGCCATCAGTAATGGTTTTGAATACACCTGTGCTTTTCCTACTATGACATGTCAACATGTCTGACGTGAAAAAGGTCTATTCCCCCAGTATTTCTCTCTCCACCCACGCCTATTTGCGCACGTCTGAAGAAAAAACAACAACAGACACAGCGTAGCTTACCGGCTGGTATCATGCAGCTAAAGACACATGGTAACGTTAGCTTAGCCGTAGCCTGCAGCTGCTCTTTTCCAGACACCATGGCAACTGTCGGAGCAGAACTGGAAAGTCCTCCTACTTCCCTGACGTCACCGTTGTGGCAACATTTTGCCTTCGCGGTGAGTTATGGAAACAAACAACGAAGGTAAAGCACGTGGGCTCCGACGGGACTCAATGGTGCATTCATGTGCACCTCGTTAAACAATTACATTTCGTTATTTCCGAGAAACTCAAACTGTTGTTGCAATGTACCCTTCTGCCATCTAGCAGCTCTTATCGGGGCATTGCCGTCCCATGTTTTGATCGAAAATTGAAATCGAATCGTGACCTTAAAATCAAAAGTAAAATCGAAAAAATCGTGGATTTGGGGAATCGTGACACCCCTGATACTCGTGGATTGGTACCTGTAGTATACGGTCATAGGCTCGGAGGCCGCCCAGCTCTGCCGGGCCTCCCGGTCGAATGTTGTTAACGTAGACGCCGCGGTCCAACATACCGTCAGAAACACTGAAACCGAAATCCTCCAGGTCTGAGGCCTTCTCTAGATTCAGCTACAGACACAGACACACACTCTGTTAGGATCAGGTATAGTAAGTAAACTGAAATTCCTGTATCGCAGGACAAGGAATCTAGATTATTCTATCAAGAAAGTACTGGTTGTATCATTGATTCAATGTCATCGCGATAATGCATGATTATGCTGCTTGGTACTGTGGATTATCAGTTAAAAATGGTTCATACACAGCATAATCACAATACTACGGCCAGTGTCTGTTCTTGTAAAGTGCCCAGAGTCAACAATGCAGCTAGAAGTTCTTTTTTTCATACAGGTATGACATTGTGGAATAATCTGCCGCTTTCCCTCAAAATTGTAAATACCAGAGGGGCTTTTAGACACAAGGTTAAGGCTTTTTTAAGGAATAGAGTAGCCAATATTTTTTAATTAGAGTAGACCAGGGATCTTCAACAGGGGGTCCTCCGAGTCAATCCAGCGGGGCCTCCAAATTATTGTTAATTTTTTAAAGTTTTTTTTCAAAAATTAAAAAGTCTTAACATGTTTCCAACATATTATTAGCAAATATAAATCCCCACTGATGGTAGGCTTACTGGCCAGTAAGTAATGTGGTCACTAAGGCAGCCATCCACAGATACAGTTCATCCCAAAGGATTGACTGTTCCACATGTGTGTTTAACATTAAAACATGATTTATAAAATCATGCCAACAATTATTAGGCTATTTGAATAGCTTAGATAGTTGCATATAATTGTAGGACCAGATGAATATGCAACTTCATTTTAGACAATATACAGTACAGGCCAAAAGTTTGGACATACCTTCTCATTCAATGTGTTTCCTTTTTATTTTCATGACTATTTACATTGTAGATTCTCACTGAAGGCATCAAAACTATGAATGAACACATATGGAATTATGTACTTAACAAAAAAGTGTGAAATAACTGAAAACATGTCTTATATTTTAGATTCTTCAAAGTAGCCACCCTTTGCTTTTTGTGATAACTCTGCAAACCCTTGGTGTTCTCTCAATGAGCTTCATGAGGTAGTCACCTGAAATGGTTTTACCTTCACAGGTGTGCTTTGTCAGGGTTAATTAGTGGAATTATTTCCCTTATTAATAAAAAAGCAAAGGGTGGCTACTTTGAAGAATCTAAAATATAAGACATGTTTTCAGTTATTTCACACTTTTTTGTTAAGTACATAATTCCATATGTGTTCATTCATAGTTTTGATGCCTTCAGTGAGAATCTACAATGTAAATAGTCATGAAAATAAAAAGGAAACACATTGAATGAGAAGGTGTGTCCAAACCTTTGGCCTGTACTGTATGTAGTAGGGGGTCCCTGATCCGTTTCTCTTTCAGTTAAGGGGTCCTTGGCTTAAAAAACGTTGAAGACCCCTGGAGTAGACTGATTATTTGATGTGATTTATGATTCTCTGATTTTGAATGCTTTTAAACCTTCGATGATCTGTATTAAATGTTATTGTCTTTGACCTGAAATTGGTCTTTGTTATGTGTTGCATGTTTTAACACCAAGGATGTGTATGTGTGTGTGTGTGTGTGTGTGTGTGTGTGTGTGTGTGTGTGTTACACTTTAACATGCTATCCTTTGGATTATGTTGTTTGTCAAATCCAAAATAAATCAAATCAAATCAAATCAAAACGTCCAGTCACTTTAAAGTGCCAAAAGGGTCACATATAACCTTGTGGAGTTCCACAGGGTTCTGGTTCAGGATCTCGTTGACTTCCTGTCTCATCTTCCTCATGGCGAAGGCTCGGCGCTGAGGGTCAGAGGGCAAGGTGTTGGACCGGGCGTTCACCTGAGGAAAGGTACACCAAGAATCCTTTAACGTTATGACGTAATATTACACAGGCTTGACAAAGAGGTAGAGGGTGACAGGAGGTGTGTGTGTGTGTGTGTGTTGTCTCTGTGTGTGTGTCTGTGTGTGTGTTTCTGTGTGTGTGTGTGTGTGTTGTGTGTCTCTGTGTGTGTTTTCTGTGTTCTGTGCTGTGTGTGTGTTTGTGTTGTGTGTGTGTGTGTGTGTGTGTGTTTCTGTGTGTCTGTGTTGTCTCTGTGTGTGTGTATGTGTGTGTGTTTCTGTGTGTGTGTGTGTGTCTCTGTTGTGTTGTGTGGTGTGTGGTGTGTGTGGTGTGTGTTTTTGTTTGTGTGTGTGTGTGTGTGTGTGTGTGTGTGTGTGTGTCTCTCTATGTGTGTGTGGGGTGTGTCTCTGTGTGTGTGTTTGTGTGTTGGTGTGTGTGTGTGTCCTGGGTTGTGTGGTGTGCGTCTGTGTGTGTGTTTGTTTGTCTGTGCTTGTGGTCTCTGTGTGTGTTTCTGTGTTGTGGTGTGTGGTCTGTGTCTGTGTGTGTTTCTGTGTGTGTGTTGTGTTCTGTGTGTGTCTGTCTTTTTGTGTTCTGTGTGTGTGTCTGTGTGTGTGTGTGTCTGTCTGTGTGTGTCTCTGTGTCTGTCTGTGTGTGTCTCTGTGTGTGTGTGTGGTGTGTGTCTCTGTGTGTGTGTGTCTGTCTGTGTGTGTCTCTTTGTGTGTGGCTTTGTCTCTGTGTGTGTTCTCTGTGTGTCTCTGGTGTCTCTGTGTGTGTGTGGTGTGGTCTCTGTGTGTGTGTCCGGTGTGTGTGTCTCCAGTGGTATTTCCTTCAACCTTGAAAAAAAAAAAAAAAAAAATCCTTTTTGTAAATTTTTCTCTTTATATTACTTTATTTCTACGTCCCATATTTTATGATATTAAACAAAAATTGAAAACGGGTCAATTTGACCCTAAATCAACACAAGGCTCTGTCCCGCTCCCGTTGAACACGTTACCCAACAGTGAAACTCGTCACCCTCTAGTCGGAGGCCAGTCCTGGTTACCTGTTGTTTGGAGTTGCTGCGCTCCTGGAAGCTCGCCTGGCGTCCCAGTGTGCTGCGCAGCGGGGCGGGGTCATGGTTCAGACTGAGGCTGGAGCCTGACATGATGGTTGCCTGGAGACAGCCAACGAAAAACATCAAATCAAAATACACAGAGGTCAAAGGCATCCTTGGAATTTCGACTTCTGACCCCAGCTGCCAAGATCACACCAGGATGGGACAGGTCTCTACTGACAGCATCTATTGTTTCTCCTACTGCTGTTTCTCACTTTCTATTTTTGGGATCTACCGTTGTTTTCTAAAGACAGCATCTACTGATGGGATCTGTTGCTACTTCTGTTGACTAGATAGATAGACAAGAGATTAAGATACAGCCGAAAAAAAATATAAAAAAACTTTTTAATTAAATATTTTCTTTTAAAATTTCACACCTTCTCAATCCTTTTCCTTTTTTTCATGATATTAACTATTATTGATGCTCACTGAAGGCATCAAAACTATGAATGAACACATATGGAGTTATGTACTTAACAAAAAAGTGAGAAATAACTGAAAACATGTCTTATATTTTAGATTCCTCAAAGTAGCCACCCTTTGCTTTTTTATTAATAAGGGAAAAGACTCCACTAATGAACCCTGACAAAGCACACCTGTGAAGGTAAAACCATTTCAGGTGACTACCTCATGAAGCTCATTGAGAGAACACCAAGGGTTTGCAGAGTTATCAAAAAAAGCAAAGGGTGGCTACTTTGAGGAATATAAAATATAAGACATGTTTTCAGTTATTTCACACTTTTTTGTTAAGTACATAATTCCATATGTGTTCATTCATAGTTTTGATGCCTTCAGTGAGAATCTACAATGTAAATAGTCATGAAAATAAAAAGGAAAACACATTGAATGAGAAGGTGTGTCCAAACTTTTGGCCTGTACTGTACTTGATGACAGCAGCTGTGTCTCAATTCAGGGGTCGCATCCTTCGAAGGACTACAAAAAGTGTTGCCAGTGTTGGGAAAGTTCAATTTCTACATGAACTAGTTCAAAGTTCAGTTCACACATTTTAAAATGAACTAGTTCAGTTCATACTTCAAAATTTTGAACTAAGTTCACAGTTCCAAAAATGAACTTAGTTCATGGTTATTTTTTTCGATATGTTGCTTCAGTTTCAGGTCTGCTGTGGATGGGACTGAAGTGCCGATTTTCTTTTTGAAAGTTTGCCCAGAAATGTCAGATTTTTCACATCCTCACCGAGCTCGTCATAAAACTGGTTTAAATGATCGTACGAAGCCTCCACGCTGCTTTCTGATTGGATGACGCATGCGGCGGTGAGACACTGGTTGGCTGGTGTTGCCAGATTGGGTGTTTCTTCCGCTACATATGAAGGCCTGTTTACGGTGTGTTTTAGCCCTGGTTTTGGCCTGGAAGGCGCTGTAGAAATCTGGCACCCTATTGGACAAAGTTAAAGCGTAACTCTCGCCAAAATGCATCGTAGGGTATTTTTGTGAATGTACGTGAGTCAAACTTTAGTTAAAAAGCATATTTAGGACCGAATCGCCACTTTTAAGATTCACCGTATTCTCGTTTTTGGGTCAAATGGCCTTTTGAATGGGAGTGGGTAGAGGCACTCTCATGCTAGTCTCAAAATAGCTATTTTTAAACCACTAAGAAGGCTCGACACAACATGAGACTTTGCTCCAAGTATCACCAGGGGCTCTACACCTTAATGCAAGCATTGACAACATTGTTTGTGTTCACAGATTTACTAAAAAGAAAGTTTTTGAAGAACTCACCGTAGCTCTTGTTGTTTCCAGCCACCATCACCTCGGCAGTCAAAACGAGTCGATCTCCGAATACGAATGAACGGACTCCATACGAGGCTCCTTTTTCAACTACGAGGTCAAAATTTTGTTGTTACATGCTGTTACGCTGCATTCGGAGATCGACTCTTTTTGACTGATAAAATGGCTGCGGCCAGAAACAACAAGAGCTACGGTGAGTTGTTCAAAAACTTTCTTTTTAGTAAATCTGTGAACACAAACAATGTTGTCAATGCTGACGTTAAGGTGTAGAGCCCCTGGTGATACTTGGAGCAAAGTCTCATGTTGTGTCGAGCCTTCTTAGTGGTTTAAAAATAGCTATTTTGAGACCAGCATGAGAGTGCCCCTAGCTCTCCCATTCAAAAGGCCATTTGACCCAAAAACAAAAATACGGTGAATCTTAAAAGTGGCGATTCGGTCCTAAATATGCTTTTAAACTAAAGTTTGACTCACGTACAGTACAGGCCAAAAGTTTGGACACACCTTCTCATTCAATGCGTTTCCTTTTTATTTTCATGACTATTTACATTGTAGATTAATTAATTAATTTTTATTAATAAGGGAAATAATTCCACTAATTAACCCTGACAAAGCACACCTGTGAAGGTAAAACCATTTCAGGTGACTACCTCATGAAGCTCATTGAGAGAACACCAAGGGTTTGCAGAGTTATCAAAAAAAGCAAAGGGTGGCTACTTTGAAGAATCTAAAATATAAGACATGTTTTCAGTTATTTCACACTTTTTTGTTAAGTACATAATTCCATATGTGTTCATTCATAGTTTTGATGCCTTCAGTGAGAATCTACAATGTAAATAGTCATGAAAATAAAGAAACACATTTAATGAGAAGGTGTGTCCAAACTTTTGGCCTCTACTGTACATTCACAAAAAATACCCTAGGATGCATTTTGGCGAGAGTTAGGCTTTAAACTGAGAGAGCGTGGCGTTCACAGACAGCAGGATGAAGGAGTTCACGGTAACGTTCATCAGGCGGTAATACGGTACGTTACAGTTCACGTTCGCCCCCAAAATATGAACGAGTCCATGAGCTATCGTTGGATGAGTGTTGCCCTAGGTGGGACCGCAAAGGCCGAACCGTGCGTTGTAAAATGAGTCTGGTCTACGGAGGGTTTCCTGCTGTTCCCGTCCAACATCCGTTAGCATCACTGAGGTCACGTAACTTACTTACCTATTATTTTATTTTAAAGAAAATCGGAGGTTGTTTTTTCAACAATTGTATCGTTAGATATTTCAGTGAGTTGTTACCATAGACCGTATATATAAGAATGGACCAACAGGTCCTGTGTCTCTGGACGGAGACCAGTGAAGGATATTAGAAGCTCTTTTCCGGTGATCTCTAGCTTTACTGCGCAGTGGGAGAGACAACGTAGATGTGACGTGAGCAACCTGTCTGAAAGTGTGAAGTCTTCTGGTAGCTGTGCCGAGAGAAATCTCAATCATTCCCAATCTTACAGAGACGGAGAGCGTAGGTATATGTAAGGAGATAACATAGGCACAGGCTAATTACTGATCACTAACATGCTAGTTAACATTAGTCATTAAACCTAAACAGATAATGGAAGTCCAAACTGCCTGTGAGCTTCTCCTGTACTATACGGTAATTCCTCTACTGTGTGACAGTAAGTCTCGCGGGTTATGACCCAATCGTTAGCCTATTGTTATAAAAAGCGCTCTGCTACGGAGCCATAACGTGAGGTACAAGGTAATGGAGCCTTTATAACGTTGTCGCTGTTTCTTTAGAAATAAACAACGGACAAATAGAGTCTTTAAACGCTTCAGATGTAAAGTTATTCTCTGTCAAAGTGACGTCAGAATGAATGGGAGTCAATGGGATGCTAACTGGAGGTGATGGCTTGGTAGCATCAAAATGGCGCCATAGGAGGTTTGAGTTCTGAAGCGAAGCTTACCCCCCCCTTTGGTTGAAACCAACTACGTACTTTTAAAAGTGTAATCTTCGGCCGCTGCTGTTAGGTTTGACATCCAATCGTCGGATAGGTTGAGCCGTTGTATCCTATAAATTTGGGAAAAAATAATTCTCGGCCGAATTTGAAGGAGCCTTTGAAATGGGACAACCTTGTTGCATTCAGCCTTTAAATGATGCTGCCTCTGAATTGAGACCCAGCTAGAGTCTATCTTTAACCCAAGTCTTCCCACATCACTCAACACTCTTCAGCCAATCAGAATCAAGGACTCATCAGACGCATGCATGACTCGACAGATCTGCTTCATGACTGGCAAGACAAACTTCCCATCAGGCCTTGCACAAGCTCTCCCAGCATGCCTTGCTCAAACTGCCATGCCCCGGTGCAACATGACTGTGCCACGTGATTGGTCAGAAGCTGGGTGATGTCACTAAAATGTCACAAGACACAGTCGTACGGTATCATCGGGTCGGGTACACATCCAAACACTCATGTTACACGCACAGGAGAGGGGAGAGGAGAGAGGAAAGAGGAGGGATGGGAAGGCGGAGGGGAGGGGTAGGGGAGGGAAGGAGAGGAGGGGGGAGGGAAGGAGGGGTGAGGGAGAGAGTGAGGAGGAGGAGGGGGAGGGGGAGAGGTAAAGCAAATAAACATCAAAAACAAAAAATATAACAATAAATATAATCATTATCCAAATACAAAAAAACATAATAAACACAATACACACAAAACAAATAAATAACAAAAAACACAAAAACATACAAATAACATAAACATACAACATATTAACATAATTAAACACTAACTAATAACACAACATAAACAATACAATCATAAAAACATACAAATATACAAAACAAAAACAAAAACACTAATATACAACCTACCATACATTAATATATAAAACAATATACTCATATAACTATAAAATATATTAATAATAATATTATTAAATATAGACTATATATATTATAATATATAATATAGAGATAAGTATTAGATATATATTTATATAGGAAAGGGAGAGGTAGAGAGAAAAGAGAAAGATATTGAGAGAAGAGATCGGGCCCCTTCCAGACTCCTGGAAGAGAAGGAGTCATGTCTCTTTTCAGCTTTAATTACTCAACGTTTACGGCTGCATTTCCAACAAACATGCAGTTCTTTCAACATGAGAAGTATGTATACTACTACTACTAGTACATCTAAACTACTAGTACCTCTAAACTACTACTATTAGTACCTCTAAACTACTACTACTAGTACCTCTAAACTACTACTATTAGTACCTCTAAACTACTACTACTAGTACCTCTAAACTACTAGTACCTCTAAACTACTACTATTAGTACCTCTAAACTACTAGTACCTCTAAACTACTACTACTAGTACCTCTAAACTACTACTACTAGTACCTCTAAACTACTACTACTAGTACCTCTAAACTACTACTACTCAGGGCTGGGGAGAAATGTAGAGTCATTGTTTAGGAAGTGTTCATGGTTTACATCAAAATTGTTTAAAATAATGATCATTGTAATAATGACTTTCAGCAGTGATACAGAATGGAGTTTAGCCGACCTTTTTTCTGCTTGGGGAGATGTGTTAACATTCAGAGTTTTATTTTTATTTTTTAATGAATTTGTTAAAGGAATACTTCACCGATTAGCATTAAACTTTGTATCAGTAGAAGCCCGGTAGTATTTTTGAATGATCAGCTTCCCTCCCTCATGTCCCCCTGATACCAGAGATACATGTATGGAAAAAAAACTCCGATGACGCAAAAATCGTCATTTTGCGTCATTTTCTAAAAGCCTCCGATTATGCAAAATGACGATTTTTGCATCATCACACAGACACACACGCTCGCACACACGCACACACACACACACACACAAACACACACACACACGTGTGTGCACACACACACACACACACACAGACACACACACACGCAAACACACACAAACACACACACACAAACACACACACACACACACAAACATGTGCACACACACACAGACAGACGCGCGCACACACACACAAACACACACACGTATGTGCACACACACAAACACACACACAGACAGACGCTACGACACACACACACACACACACACACACACACACACACCAAACACAAACACACACACACACACACACAAACACACACACAACACACATACACACAGACAGCACACACACAAACACACACACACACACACAAACACACACACACACACAAAACACACACACGCCAGCATTGCCACACGCAGCACACACACAAACACACGCCACACACACACACACGCACACACACACACACACACATACACACACGCACAAACACACACACACACACACACACACACAAACGTGTGCACACACATACACACAGACAGACGCACACACACACAAACACACACAAACACACGCACACACAGACACACGCGCGCACACACACAAACACACACACACGTGCGCACACACACACAGACAGACATGCACACACACAGACAGACACACACACAGACACACAATACATGTATCTCTGGTATCAGGGGGACATGAGGGAGGGAAGCTGATCATTGGTACAAAGGTTAATGCTAATCGGTGAAGTCTCCCT
>NC_053134.1:3597039-3604539 GCF_010015445.1 Perca fluviatilis
GCTGGTGAGAGCTGTGAGGAAACATACACATCCACCAGGTGTATGTGTCAGTGAGGCAGGGGTCAGGGGTCAAAGGTCACCAGGTGTATGTGTCAGTGAGGCAGGGGTCAAAGGTCACCAGGTAAGGGGGGGATGGGGTTGTGCTGGTGGGGGGACAGAGGACTGTGAGGGGGTTAAAGACCGAAGGTCATTGTGGTACCTGCTGTCATTGATTAGACCGCTGGGCAGACTACAGGCGCTGCAGACAGAGACACACCGCTGTTAGCTCGCTGTTAGCTCGCTGTTAGCTCGCCGCTAGCCACCGCCACTGATTGGAACATTAAAAAGGAACGCTAACACGCCTTTTTTTAAAGCGCCCATATTCTGCTCATTTTCAGGTTCATAACTGTATTTTAAGGTTGTACCAGAATAGGTTTACATGGTTTAATTTTCAAAAAACACCATATTGTTGTTGTACTGCACAGCTCTCTCTCACTGCTGCAGATCCTCTTTTCACCTGGTTTCTGTTTTAGCTACAGAGTGAGACCTCTTTTCTTCTTCTTCTTCTGTACTATCTTTGATTGCACTCGCACATGCTCAGTAGCTCAGATCGTAGGTCATGTCAGCTAGCTAACTCTAGAGACAGTAATAGAAAGGCTGTTTCTCCAACTTCAGTCAGTAACAAGGCAGGATCAGCTGGGAGACTTCTTCTAAACCAGGGAGCACATGGAAGTAGTTCTTTTGGAGATTATGGTGAACTTTGCTATTGCTATTGAGAACGACGTAGCATGCTAGCGTTAGCCAGCTAAGGCTAGCATTAGCCGGCTAACGCTAACACTATGAGCTAACGGTTGTGGTTAGCCAACTCATTTAGGCTTGTGACGTCACAGATTTTGACCAGCTCACCAGGAGACTGAAGGCAGGACACATTCAGAAACCGTATCTCACTCAGAACACCATGGATGGATTTTTTTCAAAGTTTGTATGTGTGTGGAAGCACCAGAGACACAAAATAACACCCCAAATCCCAGAAAAAGGGATTTTTTCATAATATGGGCACTTTAATTCACGTTGCACGCCAGCGCGTACTTCTGAGATCCTCGAGCAGAGGTCTTCTGTCAGACCTCGGAAAGATCAGCCCAAGGATATGAGCTCAGCTGAGTCAGAGGTCTCTTTAAAAGCCCTCTTAAAACTTTTATCAGAGAGGCTTTTCTGATTTTATTTGAGCTTGAACTCCCTTTGAACTGTCTTTTCAAAATGTCTTTTCAAAATGTCTTTTCCTATTCCTACCCACACTGTACAGGGTTTTATACACCAAATAGTTTTTAGTTTTATTGTTTTTTAACAACCTGATGTTCTTATGACTGGTCTGTTTGAATGTTTAGTGAAGCACTTTGAAACAAGGATTTTCGTGGCCATTCGAGTCGACGCCTGATCTTCCACCAGGCGTGTTTGATGTTGTAACTGTTACCCAGATTATTATTTTCTTCTCTTTACGTGTCTTTAAAAGTTACTTTAAACATTTTACACGTTTCCTTTCACTCTGCTGCTGAATCACTGTACAGAAATTAGAAATTAATTTTCATTCTCTGTCTCTCTCACCCTCCGAGTGGCGGGCGGTCCCAGTCGTCGTCGCTCAGGCCGAGATCTGACAGCGGATTGGCTCTCTGGCGAGTGGAGGATGATGATTGGCTGTTGGGTGTCTTGGCGTTGCGCCACTCGTGGAAACTGTACGGAGACGACTGAAAGGGTGGAGCTACACACATAGAGATATATTTTATTACTTACAGTCAGTAGTAGCAGTCTTCTTAATACGTAATACCTCTCAGATGGTCAAAGGTCAAAGTTCAGAGGTTGAGCGTCCTACCCGGGGAGGTAAAGCTGCTGTCCACGTTGGATCCGTCCCAGGACTCCACAGCGCTGTCGACAGACGGCAGCGTGCTGAACGCTCGCTGGTTTGACAGAGGCGCGACCATGACAACAGGCTCGTCCACCCCGTCCTGGTGCTCGTGGACAAGCCCCGCCCCCAGCCCCAGGCCCGGACCAATCACACACGACTTTGGGCTCGACACTAAAAGAGCGATAAAACATTCTTATTACTTGGGAAACCAAAGATTTTATTTAGCTTTTTTTGCCTGTTTGTCACGTCAGTTTAAAAGCAGGTTGTTTTAAGCCTATATTTGTTTACATTTTGGCAAATTATCTTAATTAAAAGTATGGCGAATCATTCATCAGCAGCTCCTGTTTGCAGTGTACTCACGAATGTACGGACAACTATCACCGGATTACTTTGATGCTGAAGAAAAGTTAAAAACGTGACGATTCTCAGGCAAGTTCTGCAGTTATAAGGAGCGTTCTTTTTTCTATCATTTCTAAGCATATTTAATGATGTTAATTTACGGTGAACATCAGAGACAATGATGTCCCCTGGAAGTTAAACTCATTAGGAAAATGTGTGTGTGTGTGTGTGTGTGTGTGTGTGTGTGTGTGTGTGTGTGTGTGTGTGTGTGTGTGTGTGTAACACGTCTGTGTGTCCAGATTTGACTCAGTTATGAATCCGAGAATGAGTGTGATTTTTGGCGCAAATTGCAGCAATCAGGTTTCAGGGCTTATTCACGGACTTCCTCAAAGATAATCCAGCTTGTGTGTGTGTGCGTGTGTGTGTGTGTGTGTATGTACGCTGTGTAAACGTGTCTATAAGTGTGTGTGTGTGTGTGTGTGTGTGTACGTGTGTGTGTCCATACACTCTCCCTGCTTCTTGATCTTCAGTGTGACCGTCTCTCCTGCTTGCTGCAGCAGGCTGATGGCTTCGCTCAGAGGTTTCCCTTTCAGACTGCTGCTGTTGATCGCCAGAATACGATCGCCTACATGGATCGCACCGGTCCTACAGCGCACACACACACACACACACACACACACACACACACACACACACACACACACACACACACACACACACACACACAGAAATTTGGGTTATTATTTTTGCACTTTGCACATATTTTTCATACTGTGGACATTTGCACATCTACCCTCTTTGTTTTAAACACTGTGCAGCTCTTTTTTATTTAAAAACATATACAGTATATTTCACATATTGTTTATTGTAAATTTCTATTTAATATTTATGATACTTCATTTTTGCAGTACATTATAAAAAACTAATACCGATAATGCTAATAAAAACTAAACTAAACTAAAAAAATGTAAAAACTAAAAACTAAACGGCAACGAGCAAACACACTCTGGAATCCAACTGAAACCAAACTGAATTGAAAACAGAAATGAAAGCTATAATAACTGCTCTAATCCATTAGAAAAATACAAATATTAAGTAGATTTAGTAAATTAATATTAAAATTTGGCGACATAAAAAAATCTAATATAAGATACAGTAATAAAAAAATACATGAATAACATGTTATTGAAGTCTTATTTGTTATTAACAGCAGAGGGCGACATTCTCCCCTCCACACCTGTCACTGTTTACCTTCATCACTCCTTCTTACTGCAGGAGCACTGATCAGACTGTTCAAGATCGACAGAAAACAAATGGCGTGTTAACTGACACACAGTTTTTAAAATAAAGTAATTAAGTGCCTTCGAAATGTCACTTTTACCATTTTAAAAGTTTATTATTTTTATAATAAGGTACTGCACATGTGCAGTAGCTAGGTAAGGTACCACCCTGCCTTTCACTGCATAGACAGAGCATATGACAAATAAAACCTCTGACTGTTGAGCGTGTACTCGGAGGATTAACGTGAGAGCGATGTAATGTAAGAAGAGCGAGCGCGTACCTCTCGGCCAGCCCTCCCTTGCTCAGCGAGGAGATGATGATGGGGTCAAAGGGCTCCTCGGTGCCGGAGATGGTGATTCCCAGCGGGCCTCCGTACCTCTGCAGCTCCACCGTGTAGATGATGCTGCCAGACACTTCTTGTTCATCTGAAACGTTCAATAAAGATTCATTCAACATCAGGGGCCAATGCCGAGTAGCTGTGAGCGCACCGCATGATGGGACAGATGCTGGAAAAATGAAAGCAAGACTTATTAATAGGGCTGGGTAAAATGTTTGATACCTGCATGGAGTTTAACTGCAGGAGAGCTTGGAGTGGAACGTAGATCCTAGCGTAATAAAACATGCAGAGGTGTATAGTCCAGGTGCCAGAAAGTAGAAATCCTGTCCAGCAGCTGTCCCAACCATCACTAAACCAGCTCCTCTACCAGGTAGATGAGCTCGTTAGTGAAAACACCTGTTCTAGATGTAGAGGCAGATCCAAAAACATGGCAGGATTTTTACTTTCTGGCACCTGGACTATACACCTCTGAAAACATGTGATTGTTCTGTAAAGTAGAGATGTATATACATATGTATATATCCATATATAGAGGTTTACTCCTCGACACAGCGGGCTCGGGTTCGACTCCGACCTGAGGCCCTTTCCTGCATGTCATTCCTCCCTCCCTCTCTCTCCCCTTTCATTTCTTCTGCTGTCCTATTAATAAAAGGCCTAAAAATGCCCAAAAAATAATCACTTCTGAGACGCTCCCAGTGTGGTACGGTGCGTCAGCCGGACGAGCCCAGTGGGAAATCTGAGTAAGGGATTATTTAGTTTCCAAGTGTCTCGAGCTGATGTACAGTAAACTGGATGTTCTTATTGTCATAGTATACGGCACATGTGTCAAACTCGAGGCCCACGGTCCAAATGCAGGCCCTTGCAGATTTAGATCCGGCCCGTATATATCAATTTCGACCTGCCTAGTTGTGCGCCAAACTAAAAACACGGGAATTTTTTTTTTTAAACTACTATTTACCTGAAAAAACAAAGCAGAATTTGGGCAGATTTGCCGACTCTGAGACTCAGAAATTCCCCCAGAAGCAGCAGAGAGAGTTTTCATATTCAGGCTGAGAAACAGGTTGTTGTTAAAATAAATTTATCATTGTTTTTGTCATTGATTTGCTAAATGATGTGTGATGGCTAAGGAACTCCCTTGATGACTTTTGCAGGGCTTCATGTCAACAAAAAGCGTACAAAAATGCATTTACAAAAAGGTGACAAATGTCTGAGAAAGCCACGAAAACAAAAATTAGGAAAAAAAGCTACCAAAATGTAAAAAAAAAGTGACATGCAGTAACAAAAGCACGTCAATAAACTCTCCGTGTCTGGCCCTTGGTGTGATTCTCTTTTTCCAGTGTGGCCCTCTGGGAAAATGAGTTTGACCCCCCTGGTATACGGGCTGCAATGCGACAAATGTTCACCGTCAGTTTCCAGCCACTAAAAGGGCTGTTTTTGGCCACTGACAGGTTCAGATATACAGCTTATGGAAAGGATCCCTACAGAGATAGACCTTTTTGTTAAAGAGTAAGATCCTTTGTATGTACAGTGTGTGTGTGTGTGTGTGTGTGTGTGTGTGTGTGTGTGTGTGTGTGTATATATAGGCTATATAAATGCATGTGTAGGAGCCACATATTGTATGTTGTTTACGGTCTCATTTATGTTGTTTGCTGATTATTAGATTGTAGGTGGTGGGCGTGTTCATCGCGGTTTGAGCGGAAGTGATGACATATTTGTTTGCTTCACCTGTTTTTGGGCTTTGATAGAGGGGGTGTGAGCCTGGGAGCGACACACTTTCTGTTGACCGCCGCACTAACTCACTTATTTCGACTCACAAAGTAACTTTACGTTTGGTAACTGCAGCGCTAGTTGTACTTTATGTGCGGCGAAAAAAATCATTGCAATACAATCTTCGGTGTGTTTATGCATCTCTCAGTGTTCGGTCCCTCGCGGCAGCACTTTGTTGGACTGTTTACAGCCGCAACAAGCATGTATAGAACCAGCATTTTTTCCCATGTAAATGGGAGAATTAAGGGTTCATCTCAACCAAACCAGAGCGGTGATTGTTGGAACAGTGGGAAGATGAACCGAGACGGCTTTTTGAAAACACTTTAAGTGGACCTAAATTGAAGGCCTGCAATTGTCCATCAACATTAGATGGCAGCTTGTTTTGCCGCTGCCAACTACAGTGTTCTCGCTCAATACAGGACCGATTTCTAAAATTGGTGTTTCCATCAGTCACACAGAAACACAAGGGGAAAATAGGCTCCAGGGCTGAAAAATACAGAAGTTACCCTCCAACATCAGTACTTCACACTTCATACCCGAACGCAGCACAGACGAGCCCAGTGGGAAATCCGAGTAAGGGATTGTTTAGTTTCCAAGTGTCTCGAGCTGATGTACAGTAAACTGGATGCTCTTATTGTCATAGTATACGAGCTGCCACTAAAAGGGCTGTTTTTGGCCACTGACAGGTTCAGATTGTCTGACAGCTTATGGAAAGGATCCCTACAGAGATAGACCTTTTTGTTAAAGAGTAAGATCCTTTGTATGTGTGTGTGTGCGTGTATATATATATATATATATAGTACAGGCCAAAAGTTTGGAAACACCTTCAAATTCAATGTGTTTCCTTTTTATTTTCATGACTATTTACATTGTAGATTCTCACTGAAGGCATCAAAACTATGAATGAACACATATGGAATTATGTACTTAACAAAAAAGTGTGAAATAACTGAAAACATGTCTTATATTTTAGATTCTTCAAAGTAGCCACCCTTTGCTTTTTTTATTAATAAGGGAAAAACTTCCACTAATGAACCCTGACAAAGCACACCTGTGAAGGTAAAACCATTTCAGGTGACTACCTCATGAAGCTCATTGAGAGAACACCAAGGGTTTGCAGAGTTATCACAAAAAGCAAAGGGTGGCTACTTTGAAGAATCTAAAATATAAGACATGTTTTCAGTTATTTCACACGTTTTTGTTAAGTACATAATTCCATATGTGTTCATTCATAGTTTTGATGCCTTCAGTGAGAATCTACAATGTAAATAGTCATGAAAATAAAAAGGAAACACATTGAATGAGAAGGTGTGTCCAAACTTTTGGCCTGTACTGTATATATATATATTTATACACGCACACACACACACACAATGCTGGTTCTATACATGCAGATATATATATAAATATATCTGCATGTATAGAACTAGCATTTTTTCCCATGTAAATGGGTGAATTAAGGGTTTATCTCAACCAAACCAGAGTGGTGATTGTTGGAACAGTGGAAAGAGCTTTTTGAATACACTTTAAGTGGACCTAAATTGAAGGTCTGCAATTGTCCATCAACGTTAGATTGCAGCTTGTTTCAGCGTTCTTGCTCAATACAGGACCGATTTCTAAAATTGGTGTTTCCATCAGTCACACACAAACACATGGGGGAAATGGGCTCCAGGTTGAAAAATACAGAAGTTACCCTTCAACATCAGTACTTCACACTTCAAACTTCATACCCGAGTTGTCTTCGTCTTTTCGGATCTTCAGTTTGACGAGCTCCTCGCACTGCTGGAGGATCTGAACAGCTTCCTCCATGGAGCAGTTCTCCACCCGGATGTTATCGATGGCCAGCAGCTTGTCTCCGAGCTCCAACGTTCCCGTCCTGACAAAACAACAAAGAAAT
>NC_053134.1:3607039-3612742 GCF_010015445.1 Perca fluviatilis
TGTGTGTGTGTTGTTGTACCTGTGTGTGTGTGTGTGTGTGTGTGTGTGTGTCAGTTTGTGTGCCTTTGTGTGTGTGTGTGTGTGTGTGTGTGTGTGTGTGTGTGTGTGTGTGTGTGTGTGTGTGTGTGTGTGTGTGTGTGTGTGTGTGTGTGTGTACCTGTGTGCGACGCTGCCCTTCTTGATGTCAGAGATGATCAGAGGATCACCTGGTTTCCTGTTGGACGGAGCTGCAGACAGACAGACAGAGAGACAGACAGAGAGACAGACAGGCACAGAGACAGACAGACATACAGACAGAGACAGACATACAGACAGACAGAGAGACAGACACACAGACAGACAGAGAGACAGACAAACAGAGAGAGACAGACAGACAGAGAGACACACAGACAGACAGACAGACACGCAGACAGACAGACAAACAGAGAGACAGACAGACGGAGAGACAGACAGACACACAGACAGACAGACATACAGAGAGACAGACAGACATACAGAGAGACAGACAGACATACAGAGAGACAGACAGACAGACGGAGAGACAGACAGACAGACAGACATACAGAGAGACAGACAGACACACAGACAGACAGACATACAGAGAGACAGACAGACACACAGACAGACAGACATACAGAGAGACAGACAGACATACAGAGAGACAGACAGACAGACGGAGAGACAGACAGACAGACAGACACACAGACAGACAGACATACAGAGAGACAGACAGACATACAGAGAGACAGACAGACATACAGAGAGACAGACAGACAGACAGACAGACGGGTTACAGATGATTTCAGAGAGAGAGAAGTTGAAACAGGAAACAGTAAATGATTCAGTGTGCTGACTCCACCACTGCTCGAGATGATCATTAAATGTTAAAATGTTAAAAAGGAAATCAAAGCTGGTCATTTGTTACTGAACCGACAAATGTGTCTCACAACATGAGGAGAATATATTAAGATGAAATCATTCATTTCAAATAAAACTTTCATTTGCTACATGTGCACATGATGTAACACCAAGTTAAAGACCAAATGAAATAACTAAACTATAATGTGCATATTAATGAGCCTTCCTAACAGACTTTACTCACAGCTGATGGTGATTCCCAGCTCCACTCCTGGCTTCTTTGGGAGCTTCACGTGGAACGTTCCCGAACTGGGAATGACCGACTCTGAGAGACACAGCACCACACGCAGATGGAGAGAGTTATTGTTTCGCCTGGTTTTTCCTTTTAATAATACAGTTAATAACACAGGAACAAGACACCCAAACTCTCAGAGTCTCCAAGAGTCTATTTTACACTTTTAGGGCGTTTTCACACATGAAAGTCCGAACCAAGGTCCGTACCAAGGTTCGTGTTTTTGTTACGTTGTATACATTTGATCCGGTAAGTTTTGGTTTCACACGGCAGTTTTGCAAGCGCATTACAGATCTCTACGTGACAAAACTACGTCCTGCCGTCATCGCATACGTGAGCTGCGTCTCCAGATACTTATCACTGATTGGTTTGTTGACGGGCTTCCCCGTCCTCTCGTATCCTCTCTCTGGGTCAGAGTTTAGGCTGTTCAACTGACCGCTGCTCTCCCCTACTGCCGCGGCTCTTTTTGTTTTGTTGTGAGAAGCGAGACACGGGAACTTTCTTTCTGGAGCATTTATTCAGAGACAAACTGAAACCTCCACTGTACATTTACTACCACTTAACAAATAAACTGCTGATGTATTCTCTGCTCTGATAGCCGACAGCTGTCTCGAGCGCGCATTTACCGTCTCTCTCTCTCTCTCTCTCTTCTCTGTCTCTCTCTCTCTCTCTTTCTCTCTCTCTTCTCTCTCTGTCTTCCCTCTCCCTATCTCTCTCTCTCTGTCTCTCTCTCTCTCTCTCTCCTCTCTCTCTGTCCCGTCTTTTCTCCCTCTCTCCCTCTCCTCTCCCTCTCTCTCTCTCTCTCCCTCTCTCTCTCTCCCTCTCTCTCTTCTCTCTCTCCCTCTCCGTCTTCTCTCTCTCTCTCTCTCTCTCTCTAAGCACCGAGCTGTTCCTTAAAGGAGCTTCCCGGTCTTGGAACACGGAGAGCCTGCCAGAGCTTCCTGTATTTGGTCCGAAAGTCCGAACCATCCAAAAAATGCTTTCACACTATCAACGAACCGGACCATGGTTCAGTTTGGTCCGGACCGAGACCACCTCTTTTTGTCGGACCAAAATTTGGTCTTTTGATCCGGACCGTGGTCCGGGGAGGTTTCACACCTTTAATTTTGGTTCGGATCAAACTAAAAAGTCCGAAAGTCCGGACCAAACGAGGTATGTGTGAAAACGCCCTTAGTCATTTTGCGTCACTTTGTTATTGTTTTTATCATCTCTTTGAGATCATTTTAAGTCTCTTTGTGATCATTTTAAGTCTCTGTGGACATTTTTAGTCTCTTTGTGATCATTTTAAGTCTCTTTGTGGTCATTTTAAGTCTCTTTGTGGTCATTTTAAGTCTCTTTGTGATCATTTTAAGTCTCTGTGGACATTTTTAGTCTCTGTGTGATCATTTTAAGTCTCTTTGTGGTCATTTTAAGTCTCTGTGATCATTTTAAGTCTCTGTGGACATTTTTAGTCTCTTTGTGATCATTTTAAGTCTCTTTGTGATCATTTTAAGTCTCTGTGGACATTTTTAGTCTCTTTGTGATCATTTTAAGTCTCTTTGTGGTCATTTTAAGTCTCTGTGGTCATTTTAAGTCTCTTTGTGGTCATTTTAAGTCTTTGTGGTCATTTTAAGTCTCTTTGAGGTCATTTTAAGTCTCTTTGTGGAAATTTGAAGTCTCTTTGTGGTCATTTTAAGTCTCTTTGAGGTCATTTTAAGTCTCTTTGTGGAAATTTGAAGTCTCTTTGTGGACATTTTTTATTCACTTTGTGGACATTTTAAGTCTCTTTGAGGTCATTTTTAGTCTCTTTGTGGACATTTTTAGTCACTTTGTGGACATTTTAAGTCTCTTTGTGGACATTTGTGGACATTTTAAGTCTCTTTGTGGACATTTTAAGTCTCTTTGTGGACATTTTAAGTCTCTTTGTGGACATTTTAAGTCTCTTTGTGGACATTTTTAGTCTCTTTGTGGACATTTTAAGTCTCTTTGTGGACATTTTAAGTCTCTTTGTGGACATTTTTAGTCTCTTTGTGGACATTTTAAGTCTCTTTGTGTACATTTTTAGTCACTTTGAGGTAATCATTTGTCTCTTTAGAGTAATTTTTAGTCACTTTGAGGTAATTTGAGGTCATTTTTGGTTTAGACTCTTTTGGTCATTTTAAGTCTCTTTGTGATCATTTTTAGTCTCTGTGATCATTTTAAGTCTCTGTGTGATCATTTTAAGTCTCTTTGTGATAATTTTTAGTAACTGTGATCATTTTAAGTCTCTGTGTGATCATTTTAAGTCTCTGTGTGATCATTTTAAGTCTCTGTGTGATCATTTTAAGTCTCTTTGTGATGATTTTGCATCTCCCTGTAGTCGTTTTGCATCTATTTTTAGTTGTTTAACTTTTCTATGTGGTCGTTTTTTTGTTTATTTCGGTCGTTTAGCTCCTCCTTGTAGTCATTTTGTGATTGTTTAGATTTCTCTGTAGCATTTTTGCATCTCTGTGTTGTTTTGCATCTATTTTTTTGTCCTTATGCATCTTTTTGTGGCGGCTTTTGTTTTTTGAGACATTTTGTGAGTCAGTTACAGATATACTTGAGGTCATATAGATGCTTCTGTCAGTGGATGTGTATCCTGTGATTAGTATCAGTGATATCTCATACAGTAACTCCTTCACTGTGACTGAGTGACTCATTAGTGACAACATGTTTTATGCAGCTCAGGCGTAGGTGGATGTTTGTGTTGATACATTACAGGGAGACACCAGAGAAGAAGAAGTAAACACAGACTGTCAATCTGAAACAGGACAACACAGACACCAGACTGCTGGTTTGTCTCACAGCACTTTCAGTTCATTAACAAAAACTAAGACATAAAATACCAAAACAGGCCGAAATTTTTACGTTAAGAACGAGAAACCAAATCAAAACTTCAAAAACTTTTGACAAATCTTTGCGTGTGTGTCTCTAAAGATAAACTGAAATAAACTGCGTGTGTGTGTGTGTGTGTGTGCGTGTGTGCGTGCGTGCTACCGGCCACGTCGAACTCGATCTCCAGTATGAGCTGAGCGGTGATGGACGAGTCTCTGAGCAGCTGATTGGTTTCTTCCAGAGTCGAGTCTTCAGTAGGAACTCCGTTTATGGACAAAATCCTGTCACCAATCTGGAGGATACCACACCTAACACACACACACACACACACACACACAGACACACACATAGACACAGACACACACACACACACACACATAGACACAGACACAGACACACACACACATGGTTATGTATTAAATATAAATATATATGGTAATCATAGATATTAATTTAATCTAAAACACACCCAGACTGATATCTTAATTAGTCTTAATAACAAATAACATGGCCTTGACCAACTGCCACTTTGCTCGTTTGAAAGCCATGATGTCTCTCTCTCTCACTGGGCGGGCAAAGCAGAGAAAGGGGAGGTAACCTTGCTCCTTATGACCTCATAAGGAGAAGATTCCTGATTGGTCCATCTGAGCTTTCATTTTCTCAAAGGCAGAGCAGGATACCCAGGGCTATTATTATTATTATTATTAATATTAGTAGTAGTAGTAGTAGTAGTAGTAGTAATAGTAGTAGTATTATTATTATGTATCATGTTTAGTGTTGTTACCTTTCTGCCGGGCTGTCAGGGTCGATGTAAGCGATGAGTGGCGGCGAGGAGAGCGTTTCCGTGGCGAAGACTCCGCCCTGCAGCTGCAGGCCGAACCCCATAATGCCATCGCCTAGCAACGTCACCTCCGTGGTTTCCGTGTGAACGACCTGGCCGGCGAGACCCACGGTGCTGGATGCAAGAGACACTGAGAGAGAGAGACATAGAGAGAGGAAGAGAGAGAGAGTGAGACAGAGAGAGAGGGAGAGAGACACAGAGAGAGACAGAGACAGAGAGAGAGAGACAGAGAGAGAGAGACACAGAGAGAGAGAGAGAGAGAGGGAGAGACAGAGAGAGAGAGACAGAGAGAGAGAGAGACAGAGAGACAGAGAGACAGACAGAGAGAGAGACACAGAGAGAGAGAGAGAGGGAGAGACAGAGAGAGACAGAGAGAGAGACAGAGAGAGAGCGAGAGAGACAGAGAGAGACAGAGAGACAGACAGAGAGAGACGGACAGAGGGGACGGAGGGGGGAGGACATAGAGGGAGGGAGGGAGGGACGGAGGGGACGGAGGGGACAGGGGACGGGAGGGGGACGGAGGGACGGGGGGGGGACGGAGGAGGACGGGGGACGGAGGGAGGAGGACAGGGGGAGAGACAGGGGGACGGACGGGGGAGGGAGGGGACAGAGGGAGGGGCATGGGGGGAGGGAGGGGGACGGAGGGGGAGGGGGATGGAGGGGGACGGGAGGGAGGGGACAGGGAGAGGAGGCGAGGGGACAAGGGGAGGGGACAGAGGGGGGACGGGGGAGGTGAGGGGGACGGAGGACGGAGGGGGAGGAGGGAGGGGACGGAGGGAGGGAGGGGATGGAGGGGGACGGGAGGGAGGAGAGGGGACAGAGAGGAGAGGACAGAGGGGACAGAGGGGACAGAGGAGAGGGGAGCAGGGGACAAAGA
>NC_053134.1:3617941-3675307 GCF_010015445.1 Perca fluviatilis
AAGCACTCAGTAGAAGCACCTTACATTTCATTTTAACATGAACTGTGGATCTGTGTTTATACCGTGCTGTGGTGCGTTCAGTCAAAGATTCTCTATAACTAAAGATTTTGAAGATTTTAGCGCATTACCACACTGTTCGCGCCAACCTGAGTAAGTGAACGTGAGGGTTGAGTGTATATTCTCGTATCCTCCCTGTGTGTTCCTTGCCCAGTTTGGCCTGGTGTGTGTGTGTATACTGTGCTGTGGTGCGTTCAAGCCCAGTTTGGCCTGTGTGTGTGTGTGTATACCGTGCTGTGGTGCGTTCAAGCCCAGTTTGGCCTGGTGTGTGTGTGTGTATACCGTGCTGTGGTGCGTTCAAGCCCAGTTTGGCCTGGTGTGTGTGTGTTATACCGTGCTGTGGGTGCAAGCCCAGTTTGGCCTGGTGTGTGTGTTTTATATATTGCGGGTATGTGCGTTCTACCAGCTTTGGCCTGGTGTGTGTGTTTATACTGTGCTGTGGTGCATTCAAGGCCAGTTTGGCCTGGTTTTTAGCTGGGTTCCGGTCTGGTGTGTGTGTTTATACCGTGCTGTGGTGCGTTCAAGCCCAGTTTGGCCTGGTGTGTGTGTGTGTATACCGTGCTATGGTGCGTTCAAGCCCAGTTTGGCCTGGTGTGTGTGTTTATACCGTGCTGTGGTGCGTTCAAGCCCAGTTTGGCCTGGTGTGTGTTTACATTGTGGTGCCGCTCAAGCCCAGTTTGTTCGCGTGTGTGTGCACGCTGTTGTGCTGTTCAGGCCAGTTTGGCCTGGTGTGTGTGTTTATACCGTGCTGTGGTGCGTTCAGGGCCGGTTTGGCCTGATGTGTGTGTTTATACTGTGCTGTGGTGCGTTCAGGGCCAGTTTGGCCTGGTGTGTGTGTTTATACTGTGCTGTGGTGCGTTCAAGCCCAGTTTGGCCTGTGTGTGTGTTTATATTGTGCTGTGGTGCGTTCAGGCCCAGTTTGGCCTGGTGTGTGTGTGTATACTGTGCTGTGGTGCGTTCAGGGCCAGTTTGGCCTGGTGTTTGTGTGTGTATACTGTGCTGTGGTGCGTTCAAGCCCAGTTTGGCCTGGTGTGTGTGTGTATACCGTGCTGTGGTGCGTTCAAGCCCAGTTTGGCCTGGTGTGTGTGTGTTTATACCGTGCTGTGGTGCGTTCAGGGCCGGTCGGGCCTGGTGTTGTGGCAGGATCTCCATGCGGACGGTCTGACAGGAGACAGAGAGCAGCTGAGTGGCCTCAGCCAGAGAACAAAACTCCATCGACTTCCCATCAACGGACAGAATGTGATCTCCTGCGTGAAGAGCACCGCACCTACACACACACACACACACACACACACACACACACACACACAGAACAGGAAGTGTGTTTTGTGTGACATCTGTCGGTACACGATCCGTTCTGGACCTGACCGATCTGTTCCACGCTAGCCTCCACCGGGAAGCTAACGTTAGTTTAGCTAATAGCTAATTCGGCTAACCGCTAGCTGACAGCTAGATTCAGTCTAAAATAACAATAAGTCAAACTTAATGGGAAAAGCAGCTACAGCTACATTAAGACTTTACAGTAATAACAATAAAGACAAGTATTGAGTGATTGTATTTTAAATGAAATAAAGTAAAGTAGAACTGACGTTAACAGCTGTTATATACGTTAACGTTTATTTTCAAGTTTTATTTTGAGGGTCTTTTAAAGTTATTACATGCTGTTTCAGCTAGCGGTTAGCCGAATTAGCTGTTAGCTAAACTAATGTTCGCTTGCCTATGGAGGCTAACGGCAGACCGCTACAATCACCTAGCGGTCAGCCGAATTAGCTGTTAGCTAAACTAACGTTAGCTTGCCTGTTGAGGCTAACAGCAGACTGCTACAATCACCTAGCGGTCAGCCGAATTAGCTGTTAGCTAAACTAACATTAGCTTGCCTATGGAGGCTAACGGCAGACCGCTACAATCACCTAGCGATCAGCCGAATTAGCTGTTAGCTAGCTAACATTAGCTTGCCTGTGGAGGCTGAAACGCACGCTACAATCACCAGCGACACAAGCTGTTAGCTAATAAATTAGCTTGCTGGAGGCGCACTAACACCTAGCGTCAGAAAGCTGTTAGCAAACAACATTAGCTTCCTGTAAAGCAACCCTACAATCACCTAGCGATCAGCCGAATTAGCTGTTAGCTAAACTAACGCTAGCTTGCTGTGAGGCTAACGGCGCTCTCACCACACAGAATTACTTAGCTAAACTAACATTACTTCTTGAGGCTAACGGCAGACCGCACAACACTAGCGAATTAGCTGTTAGCTAAACTAACATTAGCTTGCCTGTGGAGGCTAACGGCAGACCGCTACAATCACCTAGCGATCAGCCGAATTAGCTGTTAGCTAAACTAACATTAGCTTGCCTGTGGAGGCTAACGGCAGACCGCTACAATCACCTAGCGGTCAGCCGAATTAGCTGTTAGCTAAACTAACATTAGCTTGCCTGTGGAGGCTAACGGCAGACCGCTACAATCACCTAGCGGTCAGCCGAATTAGCTGTTAGCTAAGCTAACGTTAGCTTCCCGGTGGAGGCTAGCGTGGAACGGATCGTGTACCGACAACAAGGGGTGAGGCGCCAGAGGTCAGGTACCTGTCCGCTATGCTGGCTGGTTTGACCTTATCGATGACGATGACCTGCTTGCTGCAGAACATGGAGGTGGACAGAGCCACGCCCAGACTGGAGCCTGTCGCCTTGGCAACCTCCACCAGCAGCGGCCCCGACGCCGTGGCAACAGAATCTGACGGAGAAAACAAGAGAAACACAACGAAGACTTCATATGATAATCTTCTTAGATTATTTAATTTTTTATTTTAAAGATAATTTTTGGTGCATTTTAGGCCTTCATCTACAGTACAGGCCAAAAGTTTGGACACACCTCATTCCTTTTTATTTTCATGACTATTTACATTGTAGATTCTCACTGAAGGCATCAAAACTATGAATGAACACATATGGAATTATGTACTTAACAAAAAAGTGTGAAATAACTGAAAACATGTCTTATATTTTAGATTCTTCAAAGTAGCCACCCTTTGCTTTTTTTGATAACTCTGCAAACTCTTGGTGTTCTCTCAATGAGCTTCATGAGGTAGTCACCTGAAATGGTTTTACCTTCACAGGTGTGCTTTGTCAGGGTTCATTAGTGGAAGTTTTTCCCTTATTAATAAAAAAGCAAAGGGTGGCTACTTTGAAGAATCTAAAATGCTAGCAGCTAGGCGAGCATTATAACGTGTTCCAAAGTGACCATGTCTGTCTCTGAAGTAAAGGCTGATGAAGATGGTAAGTCCCTTTGAGGGGGGACTTTGGGCTTTTTCACTTTGTAAACCTATAACATGCACAAAAAAGATATAAAACACAATAAAGGAAAGGGGAAAAGCCAAAAAGCATAATATGAGCACTTTAAAGCATTTCAAAAGCTCCACATCCACCTCAGCATCCAATTCCATTTCAATTTTGTTTGTGTCAAATCATAACAAGACACTTTACAGATAGAGTAGGTCTACACCACACTCTATAATTTACAGAGAACCAACAATTTCCCCCGTGAGCAATTGCACTCAAAAAAAAGAAAAAAGGGTCCTTTGAACAGGCAGTAACCTGGAACAGAACCTGGCTCAGTCTTATTTGTTTTGATTTTTGACAGACAGCTAGGTGAGAAAGGGGAGAGAGAGAAAGGGGAAGACATGCAGGAGATCGTCACAGGTCGGATTCGAACCCTTGACCTCTGCATCAAGGCATAAACCTCTCAGTGCATGTGCCAGGGTTCATACGCATTTTAACCAATGCTTTTCCATAACTTTTCCATGACTTTTTGGCAATGACTGTGTGTTCCTGAAAATGTCAGTCGACATTATGCAATAAGAATACAAATCAGTGTTAAAGTTTCCCCTCAGAGGTTTAACTATAACATGAATGATATATATATATATATATATATATATATATATATATATATATATATATATATATATATATATATATATATATATATATATATATACTAGGGGTGGTAAGGTTCATGAAAAAACACCCGAACCGCTCGGTTTGCTAGTCTCGGTTCGCTAGTCTCGGTTCGCTAGTCTCGGTTCGCTAGTCTCGGTTCGGAGCATGTGTGTACCGCACGGTTCGTCAGTCCACTGTTAATGGTCACTAACCTCTTCCTGCCGTAGTGCCCACTTTATACACCTGTTAAAACACTAACTGGAAATGACGAGCGGGATGGGCGTGACAAACGCAACCCATGGCAGCTGATTGGACGATTGCGTCACATGGGTCTGGCTGGTCCCGAATTTCAAAGCCAGACTGTCATGGCGGCTCGTTCAGAATACGATATCTCATATTGTACTAAAATAGTTCACCGAAACGTGTTTCTGAAAACATTTTAAGCGAGAAATAGGCCGTGCAGTTGCTGAATCTGTCTTCATTTCAGATCGACAAAGGTCAGTTTAAAAGATTTTCGTCAGATTTTGAGAGACACCGAGCCGACCGCTCCTCAAGTGGAGTGCGCCGCTGCAGGTCACGTCACGTCACCTGCAGAAATGTCCAGTGGGAGAGAGGCTGTCCAGAGCTGGAGGATGCGCCAGCGTCGTTTATAGTCTGGTGTGTGGGAACATTTTGGATTTCACGTTACCTATGATGAAATAAAACAATATATAGAACTGCCACTGTGTGCACGTTTTGTGCAACATGCATTCAATATGCTAATTTTAGCTATATGCTGAAGTATATTCTGGAGTGATAAAGAAAAAATAATAACCGTACTGAACCGAAAACCGTGACCCTAAAACCGTGATACGAACCGAACTGTGGGTTTTGTGAAACGTACCACCCCTAATATATATATATATATGATATGTCTGTGGTTCATAGTGGGATTCTTAATATCGCTCCCTGAATACAACGCTGAGGTTAAGATGACCTGAAAATACATTTATTAATCACATATTATTATTATTAAGCTGTGTTAAAAAAAATTCCATGACTTTTCCAAAACTTTCTCTGTCTTTTTATGTTTCCAAAACCTTTCCAGGCCTGGAATTTGCATTTTTCAAATTCCATAACTTTTCCAGGTTTTTTCAAAACGTATATGAACCCTGATGTGCGCCTGCTCTACCCGCTGATCCACAGGCTCGGTGGTTATAACCAGAGAGGGTAAACTGACCCATCACTGAGACGTCGTACTCCAGCAGCAGCGTGGCTTCCTGCCCGCACTGCTTCAGGATGCTCATGGCCTCCGAGAGCGTGCTGCCATGGAGACGAATCCCATCGATGCTTAGCAGTCGGTCTCCGGGCTTGACAGTTCCTTCTCTAAAGAGAGAGAGAGACAGAGAGAGAGAGAGAGACAGTGAGAGACAGAGAGTGAGAGACCGAGAGAGAGAGAGAGACAGAGAGGAGAGAGGAGAGACCGAGAGAGAGAGAGACAGAGAGACAGAGAGGGAGAGAGAGAGACAGAGAGACAGAGAGAGAAGAGAGAAACAGAGAGAGAGACAGAGAGAAAAGAGAGAGAGACAGAGAGAGAGAGAGAGAGAGACAGAGAGAGAGAGAGACAGAGAGAGAGAGAGAGAACAAAAAAAAAATAAAAAAATAAATAAAAAAAAACAATATATAAAATAATTATATATATATATACAAGTATAGATATATATACTATATATATATACAAGTATATATATTATATATAATAATAAAGTATATAAATCATATATACACAATACAAAACAATATACATATAACATATATAATACAATACAAATACATACATACAAACATATAATAACATACAAACAAAACATCAATATATATATCTATTAAATATATTAATATATACAATTATATAAAATATATATATATATATAAAAAATATAAACAACATATAATATATAATAAATTATATAATACATATATATATATAAAAAAATACACAAAAAAATAAACCCAACAACACAACAACACACAAAAACAACAACACACACACACAACACAACCAACACAACAACAAACACAAACAAACACAACAAAACACAAAAACACCAAACAACACACAAACACACACAAAACACAAAACAACACAACAACCAACAAAAAACACAACACCCACAAAAAAATAAAAAAATATAAAAATAATATATATAAAATTAAAAATATATATATACAATATAATATAATAATATATAATATATATATATATATATATATATATTATATATAAAGGAAAAATATATATATAGGTGAGAAACAGAGAGAGAGAGGACAAGAGGGACCCTTTATTCCCCTACACAACCCCACCCCACCACCACAAACCCCCCCCCAATATACCACCACCCCAACCACCCACCCCACACCCCCCCCCCCTTTAATAAACACCCCCCCACCCACACCCCCCACACCACACAACCACCCAAACACACCCTACACCCTCCCAAAAAACACCAACTAAAAAACACACACACCCCCCACCAAATATACAAACCACTACACAAACAAACACAAACCAAAAAATCACATAACAAAAAAAAAAACCTACACCAAAAAAAAAACCAAAAAAAAAATACCAAAAAAAAAAAAACAACACATTCAACAACATTATAACATACTCTCACAAAACCAACCCAACCAAACCAAACAAAACACTAAAACAATACACAACACAACACACCATAATACACAACACAACCAAACACACAACACAACACACACAACACACAAACCACACACACTCACACACACACACACACACAAAGAACACAGTATACACACACACACACACACAACACACACACACACACACACACACACAAAACAACCACAGCACAGACACACACACAACACAACACACAAACAACACACATACAACATACACACACACACACACACACACACACACACACACACTCCTATATTTATTTATTTATAACACAACACACAACACAACACACATACACCACATATGCACCCAATAACACACACATACACACACACTAACACAACAAACACACACGCATAAACACACACACACACACACACACACACACATAGACACACAGACAACACAACACTCACACACAACACACACACACCTAACGACACACTTACACACCATAAACACACACACACACACACACACACACACACACAAATAATACACACACACAAACACACACACACATCACACACCACACACACCATACACGCCAACACACTCCACACACACACACAACACAAACACACACACACACACACACACACACACACACACACACACACACACGACACACACAAACACACACAGACACACACACACGATAGAGACAAACACAGCCCACACACACAACACACACACACACACACACACACACACACACACACACACACACAACATACAAACACACACACACACACACACAACACACAAACACACACACACACACACACACACACACACACACACACCCTATATATTATATTAAACACACACACAACACACACACACACGCACATGCACGCGCACACACACACATACACACACACACTCAAACACACGCACACACACAAACACACACACACACACACAGCACACACACACTCACACACACACACACAACACACACACACTCACACAGACACACACACACAGACGCACACAACACACACAGACACACACACACACAACACACACACACACACAACATACAACACACACACACACACAGACAACACACACACACAACATACAAAACACACACACACACAACAAACCACACACAACACACACACACACACACACACACACAACAACAAAACACAACACAAACACACAAAAACACAAAACACAACACACACACACACACACACACACACACACAGACACACAGACACACACAGAGCTCTGTACTCACCTCTGATGACGAAGCCGAAGCTGTTTCCATCTTTGTGAAGCGTGACTTCTACGTTCTTGAACATGACCCCTGACCCCTGCACCGCTGCAACACACCACCACGCCAACACATCAGCTTCCCCTCTGACCTCCTGGATGTGCTCTTAAAGGAGACCTAGTATGCCTTTCTGTCTTATCTCTAATGTTACAGAGGCGGATGACAAAAATGTAATGTTCTTTGAACATTAAAGCACGTAAACTTAACCTACTGAGAACCTTAAAAACGGTATATATATATATATATATATATATATATATATATATATATATATATATATATATATATATAATAGGTCTCCTTTAATACACTGCTGTTCTGCTTATCTACCTCTATTACACCTGCTAGGGGCTTATAGAAGGACACAGGTAAGCACTGAATTAAAAAAACAACAACTTAGAAAAGCATTAGGTTGGCTACATTAACAACAATGGTATAAAATACTGAAATGCAGTGTTGATATAACTCAATTTACACTGAGTAAGCCAGTTTGAAGGTTTTTAGACGCGATTTTAAAGGGGCGCTATGCAGTTTTGGCAATTTCTTCGCTGTTTTGCTGGCAGGTTGCTCTATAAAGCTCCCCCTACAGCTTCGGAATAGATATTTGGCAACACTGTTGTAAAAACTCGTTGGCGACTCTCCCCCCCCCTGCCATCTTCTCCCCTCTGGTCATGTGCATTTGTTTTCAAAGAAGCCGGTGAACGCACAGAGCCATGTCCACTGAGGTAGACTAGCTAGTGAGCCCGTAGCAGCCGGTCCCTGGATGTGTGCATTATTCGATGTGTGCAAACAATTCGTTACATCGCGAGACCTGATATCACGCCACACTTCCTGACGCTGAGGCCGGGAAAGTTGCAAGGGTGGTGTTTCCGCTCACAGGCGCTAGGGGGCAGCGAGACGACCACCATTCAACCCGAAAAAAAAAGTCACATAACCATTCAAATGACTCCGAAGCTGTTCAGTTAAGCTGCAAGTATTTCATGACTTTGTGGTAATGTCTGAAGGTCTACCATGGACTCTGTAACCTTGGTTACCTTGTTTCAAGCCATTCTAGCGTGGTATAGAAAGCCTGCAGGAAGACTCGGCTCGATTTGTGCCAGTTCTCATTAATATTCAACAAGCTAAGCTGTTTGACTCTGATTGGCTAACAGCTAGCCAATGAGAGCCTTGCTGTCAGAATCCTTTACCCCAGCCCAACTGGGCGAGCTCATGAATAGTAATGAGCTCAGGCAGCATGATGTCAGACTGACCAGCTTTTGTGATTGGTCTGATTTCTCTGCTTATTTCTGTTCAGTGGCTAGAGCTGACAGAGGAGGTAGCAGTTCATTTTCACATTCACAACATAACACAAACACACATATGGAGCTGACAGAGTTTAAAAAATGCAAGGAAAAACGGTTTTGTATGGCAGGGCAACCTTTAAGGTGAATTAAGCTAAAGAAAACTGCATAGTTCCCCTTTAAATGCGGGGAGAAATTGAGCCCACGGATGGCTTGTGGGAGTGAGTTCCAGAGACTAGGGGGCTGCAGGGCTGAAGGCTCTGGACCCCGTGGAAGACAGCCGTGCAGCCCCCCCAGTCTCTGGAACTCACTCCCACAAGCCATCCGTGACGCTCAATTTCTCCCCGCATTTAAAATCCCATCTAAAAAAAAACCTACCTCTTCAAAGTGGCAAACTCAGCGTAAACTGAGTTATATCAACACTGCATTTCAGTCAACTTCTGTCAAAAAGGCTAAGGACCTCTCTGATTAACCAAACTTAACTGTCTGTATTGATCTGAGCTATTCATAGATGATTCTGTTTGGCCTTCATGTCTCTCACAACTACTCACAAATACACACACGAGTCCACACATCACCATTGTATCTATGTTGTAATTTATTTTATACCATTGTTGTTAATATGCTGTAATTTTTAGGGACTCTGTGGTGTATTTGGTAGCGATGCTGTAATGCTATGTGGTGAGGAATCCGCTGACACTGTTTCTTGATTATAAAGGTTTATTCGGTCAGATAATAATACACTTCAACTCCTTCTATAAGCCCCTAATCACCTGCACGCTCTTTATTTTATTTTCTTGTGTTACTGTTGATTTTTTTGTGCAAAATAAACAAATTCAAAACCCAAAATAGTATTCTGTCTGTTACTGTTCATTTCTTTGTAATTCTGTGTGGTCTTTGTTGTGCATCTGTTTTTATCTTTTTACTATTTGTTCACGTAAGGAGTCCTTGAGTATGAAAGAAAGGCGCTCATAAATAAAATGTATTATTATTATTACTGTTATTATTAGTACTACTACTACTACTACTACTACTACTACTACTACTACTATCAGGCAGTACTTACAGACAGGCGGTAGTTCGTACTCAACCTCCAGTACGACTCGCTCCCCGACGTTCTTCAGCAGGCTGATGATCTCGTCGTGTCTGAACTTGGACAGGTTGATGCCGTTAACGGCTCGGATGTAGTCGCCCACGTTCAGCTGGTCGCTCCTGCACAGGCGGCCAAAACACCATCAGCTCTCAGGTCACCAAAATCAACTTTGTGATATGCGAGCAGGGCGAAGCCTGACTTGAGCTGAGCTTGAAAACCCCATAAACAACATGAACATCAAAACTAACAAAATCCTTTTTTTATTTAGATCTAATGATTGTAGATGGTCCCCAGTGTACTTCTTTAGCTAGTTTTGTCTTTAAGCTTTTTGAGTGTTACAATGTCTACATTGTCTACAATGTAAATAGTCATGAAAATAAAAGGAAACACATTGAATGAGGTGTGTCCAAACCTTTGGCCTGTACTGTATATATATATATATATATATATACATACACACACACACACACACACATATATATATATATACAGTACAGGCCAAAAGTTTGGACACACCTCATTCAATGTGTTTCCTTTTTATTTTCATGACTATTTACATTGTAGATTCTCACTGAAGAGCATCAAAACTATGAATGAACACATATGGAATTATGTACTTAACTAAAAAGTGTGAAATAACTGAAAACATGACTTATATTTTAGATTCTTCAAAAGTAGCCACCCTTTGCTTTTTTTTTAATAAGGGAAAAACTTCCCACTAATGAACCCCTGACAAAGCACACCTGTGAAGGTAAAACCATTTCAGGTGACTAGCGCTTAGAAGCTCATTGAGAGAACACCAAGGGTTTGCAGAGTTATCACAAAAGCAAAGGGTGGCTACTTTGAAGAATCTAAAATATAAGACATGTTTTCAGTTATTTTCACACCTTTTGTTAAGTACATAATTCCATATGTGTTCATTCATAGTTTTGATGCCTTCAGTGAGAATCTACAATGTAAATAGTCATGAAAATAAAGAAACACATTGAATGAGAAGGTCTGTACTTCCTTCCTGTACTGTGTATATATATATATATATATATATATATATATATCTGAAGGTTATATGTTGGCTGAGTCCTGGGCAGGGGCGCGGGTTCGAATCCGACCTGCGGCCCTTTGCTGCGTGTCATACTCTCTCTTTCTCCCCCCTTTCCTGTCTATCCACTGTCACTATCGAATAAGGGGAAAAGCCCCCAAAAATAATCATGAATTGTTTTTGATATTTTCGAGGTTTTAAAAAAATCTGAAAAAATAAAACAGAATAGTTCCCTAAAACAACAAAAAAGTGATAATAATGATGCAAAAATAATCATTCCCTCCAATATCGTGAATCATATCGCAACTGCGATGTCATTTTAGAATAATCACAACTAGATTTGTATTCCAAATCGTTCAGCCCTAGCCTACAAATCTAGCGGCAGCAAATGTAATTTGCAGCCAGGGGGGGGTCTAGCAACTCTCCATTGGCTTGCGAGCTGGAAAAACCAAACTCTGGCCGAGCCAATCACATCGTGTATAGAGTGGGTGGGCGGGGCTTATGGCTGCTGCTGCTGGTGGTGAACAGTGGTCTTCTGGAAGACTTGGAGTTCAATTCAATTCAATTCAATTTTATTTATAGTATCAAATCATAACATAGGTTATCTCGAGACACTTTACAGATAGAGTAGGTCTAGACCACACTCTATAATTTACAAAGCCCCAACAATTATAATAAGTCCCTGTTCAGCTTTTCTTTGAGAAAAGAACAAAGAACGGCTCTGAAGTCATTCTTAAAAAAGGGAAGATGTGTTCGGAGTTTAAAGTTGAATCTATCAACCAGCGTTGCTCTGATTGGTCGGAGCGTTATCCTATCGCGTGCAGAGGGGAATCTGAAAGACAACCGTTTATCCCGCCCCCTGACCAATGGGGAGCTCCCAGACCTCAACATCTGGATGTGGGGCTGGCTGGTCAGGCTAGTTCAGCCCTAAATAAAACAGAAAAAAAAACAACGTAAGATGAAGAAATGCTTACTACCTGGCAGCGATGCCTCCCTGTCGCAGGTTTGAAACCCGGGGCTTCCCATCTTTGTCGATGCCGCCTGAGACCGTCAGCCCGAGCGTCGTGCCCTCCTTCTTCATCAGCTCCACCACCGAGCAGCCCCGAAACTCGTCTACATCACACGAACAAAGACAGGTGGACGTTACCTCCCGAGAAGCTCGTTCGCTGCACTTCCACTTTTAGTTATTCCGACTCTTAGGGCTGGGCGATACGGAGAAAATCAAATGTCACGATATTTTTGACCAAATATCTCGATCTCGATATCGATACCGCAACGATATTGTAGTGGTGACTATCGGTGCTTTCACAAAATATTTAATGAGATTTTTGATAAATAATCATCAGCAATGTGGATATAATGACTAAGTGGGTAAAGGTGAATAATAGAACAGCTACAGTCTGGTAGAGGTTCAGAAAATGACATCACTTTACTGTAATGCAGCCTTTAAAAGCAGGAAAAAGACACTTATGTCATATTAAGATATCACGATATCCAAAATCTAAGACGATATCTAGTCTCATATCACGATATCGATATATTATCGATATACTGCCCAGCTCTACCGTCTCTCCCTCCTTTCATACTACATAGTTTTTCTCCCCATGCAGCTCGGAGGAATAATAAAAAGAGAGGAGTGAAGTCATCCTCTACAGTATTCTGTCGTCCATCTATATTTCATCAAACGATGAAATATTCAACAGCGGCTGAGAGATGGATTGAGAAAAAGGGAGATATTTCAAAGCAGGCTTGGTACAATCTGATGTGACCGGCCCTCAGGTGATAAAACAAGGAAGCAGAATTTCATTTAAATTTTTGTATTTTAATATTAATCAGGCAGAGCCTCACTCGCTTTCATTCAGACCGGCTTAACACCATCAATGGCTTCCTATACTCGCTCATCTTCTTCCTCTGAAGAGGCTTTACACCAGCGCCAGTGTCCCTTTCAACTTTTTCTAAAAACCAAATGTCAGCTCTGACTCACAGTCTGAAAAAGAAAAGCCCACAAACTCTTCTCCGCTGATCAAATGTTAGATGAACTAGTTTCTGCAGAGGCGGTGGGTGGTGGAGGGAACCTTTGCCATTCAACTTGAAAGAAGTCGAACTAAAACGAAGCTTCTCTCAGCGGAAAAGAGCTGCACGATTTCAGACTATTACTATCAACGCAAAACAGCTTTTTCTTCTCAGCCTGAGTAAGAAAAAAAGGCACTTTATTTTACTTTATTTGTCACATACACATACATGTAGCGAAATTCATTCTCTGCATTTAACCCATCCCTCAAGGGAGCAGTGGGCAGCCAATCACAGCGCTCGGGGACCAACTCCAGATCCAGATCCAAATGTGTCGGCAGCAAAGCATCCTGTCGTTCAGTACATTTAGAGGGGAACTGTGCCGGTTTTCTTAGTTTACCTTAACTGAACAGCTTCGGAGTCACTGGAATGGTTATAGGACTTGTTTCGAGTTGAATGGTGGTCGTCTCGCTCCCTCCTAGCGCCTGTGAGCGGAAAAACAACTTTCGAGCCGCAGGCCTCAGCATCAGGAAGTATGGCGAGATATCAGGTCTCGCCATGCAGCGTATTGCTTCGCGGCACACATTCAGGAACCGGCTAACGAGGTAGAGATGGAGTTTTCCACACTATCGTCATGGCTGAGCCGGCTAAACAGAAGCAGAAAGCTCGGAAAGCATCGTCAGAGGAACAGAGAGAGGAAACGGTAGACTGACCGAGAGAGACCTGTAGGGGGGCTCTATAGAGACCTGTAGGGGGGCTCTATAGAGAGACCTGTAGGGGGCTCTATAGAGAAACCTGTAGGGGGGCTCTATAGAGAGACCTGTAGGGGGGCTCTATAGGGGGCGAAACCTGTAGGGGGGCTATAGGTAGAGACCTGTGGGGCTAGGCTCTAGAGGACGCCTGTAGGGGGCTCTATAGAGAAACCTGTAGGAGGAGCTCTATAGAACCTGTAGGGGGCTCTATAGAGACCTGTAGGGGGGCTCTGTAAGAGGCTCAAGGGGGAGCTCTGGAGGGGGCTCCTGTGGGGGCTCTAGAGGACCTGGGGGAGCTCTATGGGGCAATGGGGGCCTGGAGGGGCTCTATAAGAGGCCTAGCAGGGACTCGGGCTCCTGTAGAGAGCCTGGGGCGGGGGCTACTCAGAGGGAGCCATGTAGGGGGGCGCTATAGAGGGGGCCTGTGGGGGCTGGGGTACTGGGGGGCTCTAGAGGGGCTTGTGGGGGCTTTGGGAGACCTGTGGGGGGCTCGGGAAGAGCGGGAGGGGCAGGTAGCGCGGAGGGGGCTCTATGGGGGCACCTGGGGGGGGCTCTATAGGGAGCATGGGGGAGGGCTGGGTAGGGAAACCTGTGGGGGGGCTTAGGGAGGCGCCTGTAGGGGGCTTAGAGAGGGGCTATGGAGAGGGCGCCTATGGGGCAGGGGAGCAGGGGGGCTATGGGGAGGGCTGTGGGGGGCTCTAGAGACAGGGAGGGCTGTGGGCATGGGGCTAGGAGGGCCTGTGGGGAGAGGGCTCTATAAGAGAGAGCCTGAGGGAGATTAAGGAGCCTGTGGGGAAGCTCTAGGGACTGTGGGGAGGGGCTCTAGGGCAGAGGCCCTGTAGGAGGGACTCTTGGGGCTCAGAGCATAGGGGGGCTCTATGGAGAGGAATGGGGGGGCTCTATAGGGGCACCTGGAGGGTCAGGGCTCTAGAGGGCACTGGAAGGGGGGGCTCTTATAGAGAAACCTGTAGGGGGAGGCGCTAGAGGGAGCCTGAGGGGGGCTCTATAGAGGGAACCTGTGGGGGGCTCTATAGAGAGAGAAGGCCTGTGGGGGCTCTATAAGAGAGCCTTGGGGGAGCTCTATAGAGGGAAGCCTGTGGGGGGGCGCTACAGAGGGAACCTGGGGAGGAGTAAGGTGTGGGGGGCCTATTGGGAACCTGTGGGGGGGCTCTTAGAGGGGAGCAGGGGGAGCCTGTGGGGGGCTCTATAGAGGAGGAGGGGCTCTATGGGGTAGAGGCCTATGGGAGGACTCTATAGAGAGAGGAGCAAAGGGGGACTCAGCTCAGGAGGAGAGGCCTGTAGGCGGGGAGAGGGCTCTGTAGGGAGGGCGCTTTAGAAGGGGGCTCTTGGGGAGGGCTCTTAGAGACCTGTAGGGGGAGGGAGACTACAGAGGAGCTCTGTAGGGGGGGCTTGGAAGGAGCAGAGGGCTCTAGGGGGGATAAGAGGCTCCTGTAGGGGAGAAAAGGGGGGGAAGGGGCTCAGGGGGGCGCTATAGAGGGGCTCTGAGGGGGAACTTCATAAGGAGAGGAAGAAGAGAAGGTGGGCTCTGTAGGGGAGGGGCTCTGGAGGGGCCTTGGGGGGGCTGGGGGGGAGAAGGGGGGGGCTCTGGGAGCATGGGGGGGCCATAGGGACCTGGGGGGCTCTATAGAGGGGGCTTAATAGGGGCCTATAGAGGCTCCTATGGGGAGGGACACGCATAGGGGCAAGGGGGGAGGCTATAGAGGCTCCTGTGGGGGGGCTGTGTGAGGGGGGGCTTAATGGGGACTCAAGGGGGGGGCTCTATAGAGGGAACCTGGGGGGAGCTCTAAGAGGGGAATGTGGGGACTCTGGGAGCCTGTAGGGGACGCAGAGAGGACTGGGAGGAAACTGGGGGAATAGAGAGAGGAAGGGGAGGGGGGCTGGGGGTGTGGGGAGCTCTATAAGAGGCGGGGGACTCGGGGCTCTGGGGGGGCTCAGGGCTTATAGGGGGACACTCTAGGGGGGCTACAGGGACTCCGTAGAAGGGGCACCTGTAGGAGGCCTCAGAACCTGTAAGGGGGGGCTCTATAAGGGGGCTTGGGAGTAGAGGGCTTCTGGGGAGGAACAAGAGGGGAGCCATGAATATAGAGGACTAGGAGGAGGGGTGTGGGGGACTCAGGGGCTCTATGAGAGGAGAAGCCTGTGGGGGAGGGAATGGGAAGAGGGCACCTGTGGGGGTGGGGGAGGCTGGGGGCGCTGTGGGGGGACTATTAAGAGGGCTCCTTGGGAGGACTCCTATAAGAGGGGAGACCTATGGGGAAGGACCTCAGAGGGCTTGGGCGGAGGACTCAGGGGGGGCTCTATACGTCAAGGGAGGGACTCAAATCTAATAGGGAGGGCTCGGGAGGGAGCAAGGGACTCTCTGGGGAGGAGAGAGGGCCTGAGGGGGCTCAGAAGGGCTTGGGACTATAGAACTCAGGGGGAGGACTCTAAAGAGGGGCTCTGGGGGGGGCTTAGAGGCTCAGGAGACTAAGCAAGAGGGAATTGGGAGGCTCAGGGGGCTCTGAGAGACGTGGGGGCCTCAGGGGGCTCAGGGACTTAAGGAGAGGGATCGGGGGGGGCCTCAGAGGCCTGTAAGGGGCTCTATAGGGGTCTCAGGGGGGCAAATGGGAGGAGAGGGCAGGGGGGGCTCAGAGGGGCTGTGGGGGACAGGGAGCAGGGGGGGCTCAGGAAACTTAACCTGGTGAGGGGGGCTCCGGCGCCTATGGGGGGGGGGCTCGGCTCTGTAGGGGGGGCTCCTAGGAGGCTTAGGGGGGCTGGGAGGGCCTAAAAGGCCCTATAGGGGGCTCGCTATAAGAATAAGGGGGCTCACGGGGAGCCTCGGGGAGGGGGACTCTCAGAGGGGCACTGGGGGTTTGGGCTCCGTGGGAGGGGGTCGCTCTAAGAGGGGCTCCTAGGGGGGGGATGGGGGCAGGGGGGGGCTCATGGGGAGGGCCGGCGCTGGGAGACTATAGGAGGGGCTCTCAGCAAGGGGGCCTAGGGGGGGGATGTAGGGGCATGGGGGGGGGGCTCTTTAGGGCTGTAGGGAGGCTATATAGAGGCTCTGAGGGGGGGCTTAAAACCTGAGGGGCCTGGTAGGGGAGCTATAGGGCAGGGGGGGTCCAGAAGGGCTCTGTAGGGGGGGGGCTTAATAGGGAGGGGCTCCTGGGGGGGGGCCAGGAAGGCTGGGGCTCCTGAGGGGATAGGGGGGGCTATGAACCTGGGGGGGGGGCTCAAGGGGCGTCAAGGGGGCTAAAAGGCCTTGGGGAGGGCCTGGGCGAGGGCCAGGAGGCTCAGAGCTAGGGCCTGTAGGGTAGGGGGGCCTGGGGGGACTAGAGGGCTGCCTGGGGGAGGGGGAGGGGCTCATAAGGGGCCTGAGAGGGCTCCGGGGGGCAGGGCTTCTATGGGAAGGGGGCATGTGGGGGGCTCATAGGGAGGGGAGGGGCCTGGGGGGGGGCTATAGGGGGCAGGGGGCTCTGTAGGGACATAGGGGCACTAAGGGGGGGGCTCTTTGGGAGGCTCTATAGGAGAGGGGGCTCACAGGGGAGAAGGCCCTAGAAGGGGGGCTCAGAGGCTTATAGGGGGGCCTCATGAGGGGATTAAGCTCTAGGGGGGCCTGTGGGGGGCACTATAGAGGGGGCCTGGGGGGGCTGTAGAGGGGACAAGAGGCCTGTAGGGAGAGCTCTAAAGAAGAGGGGCTGTGTGGGGGGCTCTAAGAGCGCCTGTGGGGGGGCTCGAGACGGGGGGCTCAAAGGGCAACTAGAGGGACTCCTAATGGGGGGGGGAGCCAATGTGGGGGGGGAGTGGGGGAGCTGGGAGGGGTGTAGGAGGGAGAGACTAAGGGGGGCTCTAAGGGGGGGGGCTCTGGGGGATGGTGGAATGGGGGAGAGAGGGCCGGGGGGGCTCAGGGGACGGAGGGGGGATGGGAGACGGGCTGTGGGGGGCGGGGGCCATGGGGGGGCTCGAGAGGAGGGGCTTAAGGGAGACGGGGGGGTCAATGGGGGGCACATGGGGGGGGGGACTCCTAAAATAGGGGGGGGAGGAAGGCCGGGGGGCTCCTGGGGGGCTCTGAAGAGGCGCCTAAGGGGGTGGGGCTTGTAGGGAGGGGGCTCAGGGGGGCTCTCGGAGGGGGAGCCTGAGGAGGGAGGCTCTGTGGGGGGCTCAGAAGGGCTCTAGGGGAGCTCATAGGGATGCAAGGGGGGAGCTCAGGAGGCATAGGGGGGCTCAGAGGCGAGAGCATGGGGAGACGGCTCCTGTGGGGGGGAGGGGCAGGGGAGGCTCAGGGGGGGGGACTCAAAAGGGGGCTATGGGGATAGAGGGGCATGGGGGGCTCTGGGGAGGGGGCCTAAGTAGGGGGGGCACGGGGCTCTGGGAGGCGCGGGCTGTGAGGAGGGGGAAGGGGCTCTAGAAGGCAAGGGGGGCTCAGGGGGGAAGGGGCTCATGGGGGGCTCTAAGGAGGGGCTTGGTGAGGGGGGCTCTCAGAAGGGAAACTAAGGGGGAGGACTCAGAGGCGCCTAGGGGGGACTCTGGGGGAGCTCAGAAGAGGCTCAAGAGGGGGCTCCTGTGGGGGGGAGGAGGCTCATGGGGGAGGGTGCTCAGGGGTAGGGCCTTGGCTCTAGAGGCTCCCTGTGGGGGGAGCCTCTAGGGCTACAAGGCGCTCAGAAACAGGGGAGCTCTCCTAGGGGCTCAAGGGGAGGATCAGAAGGGGGCACAACAAGGGGCTCATAAGGGAGGAGCTGCTGGGAGGAAGCATAGGGGGGACTCCTGGAAGGAGAAGGGCTGGTAAAGGGGCTCATAGGGGGAGGGGCTCAGAAGGGGGGGGGGGGCTCAGGGCTATAGGGGCCCCTGGGGGACGGCCTAAGAAGGCTCAGGGGGGGCTCTGGGAGAAGAGAATAGGGGAGAGGGAGGGGCCTGTGGGGGGCCAGGGGGGGGCTGGGGAGGGGGCGGTCAGGAGGGGCCTCTGGGGGCTGTGGGGGGCTCATGGGGGAGGGCTATGGGGGGGGCAGAAGGGGCAATGGGGAGGGGGCTGGGGCTCTGGGGGCTTAAGGGCTCTAGGCAGGGGGCTCAGAGGGACTGGGGGGGCTAGGAAGGCCTGTGGGCTCGGGGCAAGGGCGCAGGGGGGAACCTAAGAAGAGAGCAATAGGGGGCGGGGCAATAGCTGGGGCAAGGGGGACTCAGAAGGCAAACTGTGGGGGCTCTGGAGAGGGGGATGGCTCAAGGGGGGGGCTCTGTAGGAGGGGAGCTCTGGGGCGCTCAAGGGGGGCACAGGGGGGGCTACCTGGGTGGAGCAGGGGGGCAAGGGGGCTTTAGAGACGGTAGGGGGGGCTCTAACCTGAAGGGGGCTAGGAAGGAGAGGGGGCTCTATAGAGACCTGTAGGGAGCCTCAGGAAAGACCTGTAGGAGGATATAGAGGGCACCTGTGGGGGGCTATAGAGACATTTAGGGAGCCTGAAGGCTGTGGAGGGGGCTCTATAGGAACCTGTAGGGGGGCTCTCGGGGCTATAGAGGGGGCTCGTGGGGAGGAAAGGGGCTAAGAGAGACCTGGGGGCAAGGGGGCTCTAGAGAAGGCTGTAGGAGGAGTCTACTAGAAAGGAGGAAGCCTGTGGGGGGCCTCTAAGAGGCACTGGGAAGAGGCTAAGGCCTGAGGGGGAGCTTATAGCCTGAGGGGCTCTTCAGAGGGCACTGGGGGGCTCATAGAGAGGGAAACCTGTAGGGGAGCTCTAAAGAGAGAGCCTCCGCTGAGGGGGGGGAGCTCTATAGAGCTGTGGGAGGACTCTAGGACTGTAAGGGGTACTGGGGGGCCTGGCTCCTAGAAGGGGACTCTAGGGGGGGCTCCTAGGAGGGCTCCTGTAGGGGGGGTCTAGTGAGGGGCACCTTGTAGGAGGGGGGCTCCTATAGGGGAACTAGGGGGCTTCTCAGGGGAGTTGCCTGGGGGGACACAAGACAGGAGGGGGCTCTAAGGCAGGGGGCTCTGGCAGGGGGGGCTCTAACGCTGTGGGGGGCTCTCGGCTAAGGGGAGGGCACCTGGGAGGGCTCTGTAGAGAGCCGGCTCCTGTAGGGGGCTCTATAAGGGGGCTTAGGGGGGCACCTGTAGGGGGCACCTATAGGGGAGCCAGGCCTGGGGGGGAGCAGCCTGGGGGGGGGCTCTATAGGCACTTGGGGGGGCTCTATAGAGAAACCTGTAGGGGGGCCTATAGAAACCTGTAGAGGGCTCTATAGAGAAACCTGTAGGGGGGCTTCATAGAGAAACCTGTAGGGGAGCTCTATAGAGAAACCTGTATAGGGAGCTCTATAGAGAAACCTGTAGGGGAGCTCTTATAGAGAAACCTGTAGGGGGAGCTCTATAGAGAACCTGTGGGGGCTCTATAGAGAAACCTGTAGGGGGCTCTATAGAGGAAACCTGTAGGGGGCTCTATAGAGAAACCTGTAGGGGAGCTCTATAGAGAAACCTGTAGGGGGAGCTCTATAGAGAAACCTGTAGGGGGGCTCTATAGAGAAACCTGTAGGGGGGGGGCTTCATAGAGAAACCTACCGAAAACCGTGATATTTTGGTCACTATAACCGTGAGGTTAACTGGTCATACCGCTACATCCCTACAGCTGTGTGGTAGTTGTAAGTAGGCCACCAGCTCCAGGTGGGAGGAGATAAAACTGCGACTGCAAGCATCTTCCTGCAGATCACACGGATGGAAAACATCAGCTAAATGTTGTGTGTCCTATTTCCCTAGCTGTGTTCTTTATTGGTTATAGACTGAATTGCAAAATTCAAATGGCCGTTGATTTGAATTGTTTATTTCTGTTGTCATTTTCAGGCGTAACTGTATTGTTTAAAGATATAAAGTTAAACACAGAGGCCCGACCTATCTGTGGTCTCTGCTGTGCTTATTATCTGCCCCGTGTTGCTCTGCTAGCGTCTTTGATAAACCAGATCTAGCGTTAACGAACAGTAACATCTCCCCGCCAGTCGGACTAACTGCTAGTTTGAGTGGTGTCATGTTCTTTATTTTGTGGCCCAACCATTGATATATATAACTGGACCACCAGACCCCGTGTCTCTGGACAGAGACCAGTGAAGGATATCAGAAGTCTCTTTCCCGGTGCTGGCTGAGCGTTACTGAGCAGCCTCCAACTGAGAGAGACAACGTAGATGTGACGTGAGCAACCTGTCTGAAAGTGTGAAGTCTTCTGGTAGCTGTGCCGAGAGAAATCTCAATCATTCCCAATCTTACAGAGACGGAGAGCGTAGGTATATGTAAGGAGATAACATAGGCACAGGCTAATTACTGATCACTAACATGCTAGTTAACATTAGTCATTAAACCTAAACAGCTAATGGAAGTCCAAACTGCCTGTGAGCTTCTCCTGTACTATACGGTAATTCCTCTACTGTGTGACAGTAAGTCTCGTGGTTATGACCCAATCGTTAGCCTATTGTTATAAAAGCGTCTGCTACGGAGCCATAATGTGAGATACAAGGTAATGGAGCCTTTTATACATTGTCGTGTTTCTTTAGAAATAAACAACGGACAAATAGAGTCTTTAAACGCTTCAGATGTAAAGTTATTTGCTGTCAAAACGACGTCAAAATGAATGGGAGTCAATGGGATGCTAACGGCTGAGTGCTAGGTAGCATCAAAAAAGGCGCCATAGGAGCTAAGCGTTCCGAGGGGAAGCTTATCCCCTTTGGCCCAACAGGTAAATTAGCTCTCCAAGCTAACAATAGTCAAAGTGTTGACATATGAAAGCATCAAACATGCATTTTAGATGAAGGAGATGAGTTGTTCCTCGTCCCAGTTTGCTCAGCGCCATTAAACTGTCTGTACGGGACCAAGGAGTCTTCTAGCCGGATGTTATTGTAAACAAACACTGTGATTGGGTCCATTAGCTCTAAAAGCAGAGCAGAACCAATGTGAAAGAATGGATAGAATAGATTACAAAGAATATACTGTAATAAACGAATACATAATGGACCATTTTCACAGCAGACATGTTCACTTGTCATAGTAGGAAAATTGATAACCTTAACGATGGTTCAATTACATCAAGTGTCCCAGTAAGATATTTCAGTGAGTCAGCATGACCAATACCAGGGCCTCCCCTAAGTGGAATGCAGCCATCAGTAATGGTTTAATACCAGGGCCTCCCCTAAGTGGAATGCAGCCATCAGTAATGGTTTAATACCAGGGTCTCTCCTAAGTGGAATGCAGCCATCAGTAATGGTTTAATACCAGGACCTCTCCTAAGTGGAATGCAGCCATCAGTAATGGTTTAATACCAGGACCTCTCCTAAGTGGAATGCAGCCATCAGTAATGGTTTAATACCAGGACCTCTCCTAAGTGGAATGCAGCCATCAGTAATGGTTTAATACCAGGACCTCTCCTAAGTGGAATGCAGCCATCAGTAATGGTTTAATACCAGGACCTCTCCTAAGTGGAATGCAGCCATCAGTAATGGTTTAATACCAGGACCTCCCCTAAGTGGAATGCAGCCATCAGTAATGGTTTAATACCAGGACCTCCCCTAAGTGGAATGCAGCCATCAGTAATGGTTTAATACCAGGGCCTCTCCTAAGTGGAATGCAGCCATCAGTAATGGTTTAATACCAGGACCTCCCCTAAGTGGAATGCAGCCATCAGTAATGGTTTAATACCAGGGCCTCTCCTAAGTGGAATGCAGCCATCAGTAATGGTTTAATACCAGGACCTCTCCTAAGTGGAATGCAGCCATCAGTAATGGTTTAATACCAGGACCTCTCCTAAGTGGAATGCAGCCATCAGTAATGGTTTAATACCAGGGCCTCTCCTAAGTGGAATGCAGCCATCAGTAATGGTTTAATACCAGGACCTCTCCTAAGTGGAATGCAGCCATCAGTAATGGTTTAATACCAGGACCTCCCCTAAGTGGAATGCAGCCATCAGTAATGGTTTAATACCAGGGCCTCTCCTAAGTGGAATGCAGCCATCAGTAATGGTTTAATACCAGGGCCTCCCTAAGTGGAATGCAGCCATCAGTAATGGTTTAATACCAGGGCCTCCCCTAAGTGGAATGCAGCCATCAGTAATGGTTTAATACCAGGGCCTCCCCTAAGTGGAATGCAGCCATCAGTAATGGTTTAATACCAGGGCCTCTCCTAAGTGGAATGCAGCCATCAGTAATGGTTTAATACCAGGGCCTCCCCTAAGTGGAATGCAGCCATCAGTAATGGTTTAATACCAGGGCCTCTCCTAAGTGGAATGCAGCCATCAGTAATGGTTTAATACCAGGACCTCTCCTAAGTGGAATGCAGCCATCAGTAATGGTTTAATACCAGGACCTCTCCTAAGTGGAATGCAGCCATCAGTAATGGTTTAATACCAGGACCTCTCCTAAGTGGAATGCAGCCATCAGTAATGGTTTTGAACACACCTGTGCTTTTCCTACTATGACATGTCAACATGTCTGCTGTGAAAAAGGTCTATAGAAGCATAAATGCGTGATAAATGTTTTGTGTGTTACCTGGTATACTCTGCCTCCTGATGGCCAGCGCCCCATCTGGAGGTCTCGCCCCAGCAGAGTGTTTAGTGTACGGCCCCTCATCTGAAACACAGAAAAACAATATTATTCTGGTTCTGGAGCTCAACCATTTCCTCTTACTGGTTCCAAACCTCTATCAGTTTCTCTAAAACGGTTCTGAAGCCCCACAGTTCATCTAAAAGGTTCTGAAGTACAACCAGTTTCTCTTAACTCTTAATCACACTTCAATCATTTTTTTCAATGAAAATGAAAATAATGATACAAAAATGATCATTCCCTCCAATATCGTGAATCATATCGTAATGCAATATCAGTCAAAAATAATCGCAATTAGATATTTTTCTCAAATCGTGCATCCCTATTCTGAATCTCTACCAGCTCATCTAACTGGTTTTGGACTTCTACCAGCTCATCTAATTGGTTTTGGACTTCTACCAGCTCATCCAACTGGTTTTGGACTTCTACCAGCTCATCTAACTGGTTTTGGACTTCTACCAGCTCATCTAACTGGTTTGGGACTTCTACCAGCTCATCTAACTGGTTTTGGACTTCTACCAGATCATCTAACTGGTTTTGGACTTCTACCAGATCATCTAACTGGTTTGGGACTTCTACCAGATCATCTAACTGGTTTTGGACTTCTACCAGCTCATCTAACTGGTTTTGGACTTCTACCAGCTCATCTAATTGGTTTTGGACTTCTACCAGTTCATCTAACTGGTTTTGGACTTCTACCATGGACTTCTACCAGTTCATCTAACTGGTTTTGGACTTCTACCAGCTCATCTAACTGGTTTTGGACTTCTACCATGGACTTCTACCAGCTCATCTAACTAGTTTTGGACTTCTACCATGGACTTCTACCAGCTCATCTAACTGGTTTTGGACTTCTACCATGGACTTCTACCAGCTCATCTAACTAGTTTTGGACTTCTACCAGATCATCTAACTGGTTTTGGACTTCTACCATGGACTTCTACCAGTTCATCTAACTGGTTTTGGACTTCTACCAGTTCATCTAACTGGTTTTGGACTTCTACCAGCTCATCTAACTGGTTTTGGACTTCTACCATGGACTTCTACCAGCTCATCTAACTGGTTTTGGACTTCTACCAGATCATCTAACTGGTTTTGGACTTCTACCATGGACTTCTACCAGATCATCTAACTGGTTTTGGACTTCTACCATGGACTTCTACCAGATCATCTAACTGGTTTTGGACTTCTACCATGGACTTCTACCAGATCATCTAACTGGTTTGGGACTTCTACCAGCTCATCTAACTGGTTTTGGACTTCTACCAGATCATCTAACTGGTTTTGGACTTCTACCATGGACTTCTACCAGATCATCTAACTGGTTTTGGACTTCTACCATGGACTTCTACCAGATCATCTAACTGGTTTTGGACTTCTACCATGGACTTCTACCAGATCATCTAACTGGTTTTGGACTTCTACCATGGACTTCTACCAGATCATCTAACTGGTTTGGGACTTCTACCATGGACTTCTACCAGCTCATCTAACTGGTTTGGGACTTCTACCATGGACTTCTACCAGCTCATCTAACTGGTTTTGGACTTCTACCAGATCATCTAACTGGTTTTGGACTTCTACCATGGACTTCTACCAGATCATCTAACTGGTTTTGGACTTCTACCATGGACTTCTACCAGATCATCTAACTGGTTTTGGACTTCTACCATGGACTTCTACCAGATCATCTAACTGGTTTGGGACTTCTACCATGGACTTCTACCAGCTCATCTAACTGGTTTGGGACTTCTACCATGGACTTCTACCAGCTCATCTAACTGGTTTTGAACTTCTACCATGGACTTCTACCAGCTCATCTAACTGGTTTTGGACTTCTACCAGCTCATCTAACTGGTTTGGGACTTCTACCAGTTCATCTAACTGGTTTTGGACTTCTACCAGCTCATCTAACTGGTTTGGGGCTTCTACCATGGACTTCTACCAGATCATCTAACTGGTTTTGGACTTCTACCATGGACTTCTACCAGTTCATCTAACTGGTTTTGGACTTCTACCATGGACTTCTACCAGCTCATCTAACTGGTTTTGGACTTCTACCAGCTCATCTAACTGGTTTTGGACTTCTACCAGCTCATCTAACTGGTTTTGGACTTCTACCAGCTCATCTAACTGGTTTTGGACTTCTACCAGCTCATCTAACTGGTTTTGGAGGTTCTGTCAGTGTCTCTAACTGACTGAAAATCTCAACCAGTTCCTTTAACTGGTTCTGAAGCTCTAATTATCACAGAGTTTTAAAGCTATAGTGCCCAAAGTATTTTGTATTAATGAATGTCAAGCCATTGCCAAATGAGTTAATACAAAGCTAATGAAGCCTATCAGCTCCAAAACAAACCTCCCTCTGTATTTCTCAGTATAGCTGTGTTTACAAAATGGTGTAGCCCGTCGACCTCCGCAGGCAGCAGCTCGAGAGATGCGTTTCACTTTGGATACGAAGAGGACTGCTGCAGGTAAACCGGTAAAGGCGTGGCTGAAAACCCGAAGAAGCGCCCACGAAATCTCGAAGCGCTTCCTGCTAAAGATTTCAGGTCAGAAAACACAGGGGAGGCACTTTGGTTCTCTCACTAGGACTCTAGAGTCAGTACTCGCTCGCCGTCACTCTCACTTCTCCCTCGCTCTATCACACACTCCCACACACACACACACACACACATACACACACACACACACACACACACACACACACACACACACACACACACATGCCGGCTCAGTATAAACATCAGGCAGCTTCTCAGTCCTTCCAGAAAAACACAGAGTTTTTTTGTGATTGTTGTGGGAAAAAATCCTTGATTATGCGGCAAGTTTTCTTAAAAAATGCGATGGAATATGCTATATATGATATTTATGCAATTTTATGTGATGAAATTTCGGGAACTTGCAAAACTGCAGTTTCATGAAAAACAGAAGAAAAGTGATTCCCCAATTTCCAAAAATATATATATGTCTATATATGTCATATATATATATATAGACAGCAGGAGCACTTAAACAAAGAGATTTACGTAGACATCAGATATTAAGATAGCTTTCTTATTGGATACCAACTTAAGAGACTCAAAGTACATCCAAGTACATACAACCTCCAACACCCAGCTTTTCGATGATGTTCACGTCACTTCATAACGTTCCCATGGCAACGGGGGAAAATGGCTGCTCTTGTGTGAAGTAAACGCAACATTTTTTCAACTTTCTGCTAAGATATATTATGGGACTTTTTTGCAACGAAAATGCTTATTGTGTATTAATGCATATTTTGCGCGGAAATTGGCAATTTATGCGGCGAAAGTGCGGCATATTTGAAAAAATGAATATGCGGACTTTGGCTGATTATGCGTTGAATTATGTGATCGCATAATCGCGTTTTTCTGGAGGGACTGGCTAGTGCAGCTAGTGCAGCTTCACAGTTGAACAGCAAATAAAATGTCCCACGTACCGTCCCGCTCGGGACCGGACAAGTGCACCGTGTGCAAAGCTGGCACATATGTTTCAGTGTCTTTATTATTTATCTTATTACATTGAAAAGGTATTAAGAGATATTTTGTTGAAGCTGGATTTTCTAACACAGAAGAGGTCATATTTAGAACATTATTTCATATTATTTATCTTAAAAGAGAGCTATTATTTTGTTACAGGTTGTAATTTTTGCACCACTGAGGCATAATAAAGCATGTTCATTAACCTCTGAGAAGCCTGTCTGGATTTGTGTCTGGAGGCCACCCTAGGGATCACCGAAGGCTTGCATCATGTGGACGCCCCGAGCATTGTTGTCATTACTTAGAATTCCTCACGGGGGGGAAACAGAAACTATGCACTCTAGCTTGAAATGACCTCTGAGTCCACAGACAGAAACAACATCTACTCTTGCGTCCCACAATGCATCTGTACTCACCGTCATCACGAGACATCGCATGAGCTCCCACCACAAAAATACATCCCAGAGCTAAGATGCTATCTTAAAAAAAAAAACTGTAAGCTACTGTAATCCCACTGAGCTCACTAGCCAGTCAGCTAGCACGTTAGCATCCTCGGCTTCAGATGATGCTACTTGTTAGCCTCCGACAAAGCCCTGAAAACTAACAGAAGGACCTCCACTGTCTGGTTTGCAGACTAAAAGCTGCTGCTGCTGCTGAGAGGTTTGTAAAGTCAGCCTGTTCTCATGAATAAAGAAACGACTGCCAGAGAGGGGTGACCTCATCAGCGCAGCGACCAATCCCTGTGGAGAACACAATGGTCCATCTTAGTCAGGACCAATCTCAGCAGTCCGCCGGGAGACCCCCTGGTGACGTCTGGATTTTTTCAGTTTGCAAATCCACAAGCTAACGTGCGCTAACATCGACTCGGCCATTCATCGTTCAGTCAGCAGAGACGCTAACAGAAGTGTCGCCATGGCAATGCGTGTTCGGGTTGTGTGTATTTGTTTGAGTTCAAAATCTTCGCGCAACATCGCTTACTGCACCTTTAAGTACAGTAAACATCAGATACTTTTACTCAAGTAATATGACCCAAAGTGATGTTCTGGTAACATGCTTGTACTTTTACTCAAGTACTGCTTTCAAGTACTTTATACAAGAGTGGTGACCAATGTCATAATTCCATTATACATACTGTCACACAACAACAGACATTGGATATTTAATTGATTAATCCATTAAGATTAGTTTGGTCAGTTAAACGCGTTATTATAATTATTATATTAAATATTATTATTATTATATATAACGCAAACCCAATTTGGCGACTTTGAGTTCATGAAAAGCGCTAAATAAATTAAATGTATTATATTATTATTATTATTATTATTATTATTATTATTATAATGGCGTCAATTCTTTTATCGCAAGATTAACGATCTTTTTGGCCGAGCAAACTTTGTAGTTTTTTTCACATCCTATTGCAACAACTAGTAACGTTAGAAAAACTACAACTACCACACCGGATCTAGCTAGACCGGAAACACAACAACAGGAAGGCCGCGCACACTGGTCAGAGAATAGCAGGCTAACGTAGGGCTGGGTATCGTTCAGAATCTGTCGATCCGGTGCCAATTTCGATACCTCAGTTTGGATACCGGTTCCTAACGATACTTTTTTTGATACCACATGTTTTAAAATCCATTTCAACATCAACAAAAATACATTAAACACAAAGCTTTTATTTTCCACCTTAATTGTGAATCACAACAGTTATCAAAATGTAATAATTCTGGTAACACTGCTCGCTCAGAGTAACATTAATAAAGTAGCCTTGCCTTACAAGCTCAGCCTGTCAGTCAGTCATCAGGGCAGAGAAACCACCCGTTGTGCCCGCTTGTCTAAGAGGAAGTGTAGCTACGCCAACAGCACCACGGCGCTTCGGCTCGCGCCATTAATATCACATCGCCATTAATATCACGTCGCCATTAATATCACATCGCCATTAATATCATATCGCCATTAATATCACACGCCATTAATATCATATCGCCATTAATATACACATCGCAGCAAACGCTGTCTGCGTGAAGTTATGAAAAACTGTAACTTACGCTAGAAACCAGTTTTGAGACTTCAACACAACTACTACGAGCCGACGGCGTAGTTTACTCGGTCCAACCTCTCCGAGTGTGTGTGTGTGTGTGTGTGTGTGTGTGTGTGTGTCGCGTATGGTGTGTGTGTGTGTGTCGCGTGTGTGTCTGGCGTGTGTGTGTGTGTGTGTGTGTGTGTGCGTGTGTGTGTGTTTATTATTGTGTATGGTGTGTGTGTGTGTGTGATAGCGTGCGTGTGTGCGTGTGTGTGTGTCTTGTGGCGTGTGTGTATGGTGTGTGTGTGTGTGTGTGTGTGTGTATGCGTGTGTGTTGTGTATGGTGTGTGTGTGTGTGTGTGTGTGTATGTGTGTGTGTGTTATTGTGTGTGTGTGTGTGTGTATGTGTTGGTGGAGCTCTGCTCTGTCAGTATGCAGAGAGGACAGATAAACTGCGCGCGCAACGTTCAGATGCTTTTGGATACGAATGTGGCACGAAAAACTAATAATTTTTCGATACTCATAGGATAAGAGAATTGTTTTCGATTGCATTAAAAGTATCGACGTTCGGTACCCAGCCCTAGGCTAATGTTACGTTCTGAGTGGATGGCGAGCGCGAGACGCCGAAACGGACGCCATTAAGCTTCTGAATGGAAAGTTTACTTTTAAAAAGTTGTCGAGGGGGGGGGCAGTAGTTCCACGCATAGGGGAGCGCGTTAAATGTAACACAGGTTTTTTATGTGGTTCCACAGGGTAGAAGTGGATGTGCTTCAGGGCCTGTAATGACATCGCCATTAGACGTGTTACAGTCAATTTGGAATTCTGTTTACTTCCGAAATTGTGTTTTGGCGTCATAAAAGTATTTTTTTTGGTCAGAAGTATTTCTCGATTTCTAAAGAGTGTGTGAAAGTCAGTGTATCTAATCTTATATTGCCTTGATCACCGTCCTCTCGGCTGAAACATCGTACCATTTTAAAAGATGTGACCATCGCTTAGCGAGTGCTAGCCGGTCCTGAGGTAAAAGCGCGCCACAGCGGCTTAGTTATGCCTGTTACAACTAAGCCGCACCTATAATTATATATATATATATATAATTATACTACACAAGGAGCAATTTCTAATTCACAATGTCTTCGATTTGCATTAATGTTTCAAAACCAATATTTTGAAAGTATTTAAGTACTGCGTGAACAACTATGTATTGCATTTCTTTTGTTTATTAATTCTTTTTATTATTATTTTTTACATTTTATTTTTTATTTTTTTTATTTTTATTATTTTTTAATAGATCCATAAATTGAACTATTATATTATGCAGAGTTTAGTAAAGACGTGTTTTATACAGTTTTATTAGGTGTATGGCACAATGCTATTGAATTATTTGTGTTAAATCCAACTTTTTAACAAGTGTTACAACTAACCCTCTATCTGTTACAACTGACTCCGCATATGGGGCAGGTTTTAACATTTCACCCGATCGCCACTCCCGGGGAATTGTTCAAGGTCCTACAAACAAACTTTCAGTGCACCTTTGTAGCAGAGATATGTGTGTTGCTTGTATAAAAATATGGGCAGTAAAACTCGAATGGTTTGAGAAATATTTAGCCAAAATCAAAAGTGTTACTTTGTGCCCGCGCTCCCCTACACAGCCACACGGAGAAAGCAGCCACACTGGGACTGCTGCAAAGTGCAAATCCGCTGTCTCATTAACCCGGTGATCACTGGACGTCAGTGAGTAATCCAAATTATTTAGGAGTTACTGCACACTATGTTGACTCTGTGTATATCAGCATACGGTTTTAGGACTGTGTTGTTTGTATCGTTTTTTTGACTGTTTCTGTCATTTGGGACATTAGTCCACCTTTTTTCTGTCCAGGAGAGTTGTTACATTCCTTATTAGAAAAATGTAAAGGTCACAAATGTCCTGCTGTGGCATCTGGTTTTGGACCATTTTGTTTGTACTGTATAAGCAAGGTGTCAGTGTTACATCTCAGTTAGGTTTGGTACTTGGAGGAATTGTGCAATAATGACAGATTTGTTTACAGTAAATAAATAAACAATTACAAATCTGTAAGTCAAGTTCATAAAGTAACTTTCTTTGCAATTCATTTGATTCCCAATCAAGATCCACTGGTAAGAATTGCTTTCCATTGTCAATATGTACTTAAAAACAGTTCTGAAATGCAAAATAATAGAATTTTATTCATGTGATAAAACATGCGATTAATCGCGATTAACTATAGAAATTTGGCGATTAATCGCGATTAAAAAAAATGTATTAATACTAATACTAATTAAGATCATTGAGAAAATAATTGACAATGAAAATGTCGATGCCCTAATATACACACGCGGGCAATCTGTGATTTGTGTGCGGTATAAACGGCAGACGATGCAAACGTTTGAACGTGAAAAATCATCAAAAATAATGTGCCGTGCTCCCCGTTTCCGTTTCTTGTGTCGTCTCTGGTGTATACAGTAAAGGCCTTTTCAGGGCGAGTTTCTCTGAATCGGTCTCCGTTTTATCTACGTCACAGTTGGTGTTGTTCTATTTTCGGTCTTCTGTTTTGGTTCTATTTCGGTGTCGTTCTGATCTATTCTAATCTGCTCTAGATCTATTTCTCCTCCGTTTGGTTCCAGCAGCTGAGCTGAGCAGAAACAATGACACACACACACACACACACACACACACTCACACACACACACACTCTCTCACACACACACACACACACACACACACACACACACACACAAACACCATAGCTAACTGAAGATGAAAGCTGAGCCTCCTCCACATGTAGGACAGCAGCATCTCTCCTTTTCAGTCTCCAGCTACAGTTCATACTGTATACACACACATCATATATATAAAATACTATATCCTCTGTGGTTTGTTATATAATATAAAACAATATTCCTAAGCTTGTTTACAGGTATTTTTTTTTGCTAAGCGACAAGAGTGGGCACAACAGGAGCTACATGTGCTAAACTCTGACTACAGTCTGCACAGCAGCAGTTCATGTGGACCAAACTCTAGTTAGTTTTTTTGCTCCGCTTGAACACAGTTTGAACAAAACTCTACAGACTTATCCCACGGCTTTAACCACAACCTGCACAATACTGTGGATCTGCAGCACTTTGTTCAAATGCTAACACACTGCTGTCAACACTGTTAACGGTGTTTGGTGTTTTAAGACCTAGAGTCGTCTTCCAGGCACGCTGGCTGGAAGGCACTAGGATTAGGCAATGGTTACGGTTATAGTTATGGATAGGGTTAGGGTTAGGTGCCTTGAAGATGCAGTGGCGTGCTGCCTGGAAGGCGCTAGAGATTAGGCAATGGTTATGGTAATGGTTAGGATTAAGGTTAGGATTAAGGTTAGGATTAAGGTTAGGATTAAGGTTAGGCTTAGGTGCCTTGAAGATGGTTAAGCCCCCAACCAAGCCCCTCAGGCTTAAAAACACCATCGAGCACCGTTAACCACGCATTCAAAAACGTATGCAGTTCCAGTCTGGTGCATTTCAAACACTGCTGACTGCAATGGGTTCTTGTTCTAGACTTGTTAGTGAACACGATACTGTAGATACGGTATATAGGGAAAGCCTTTAAAGCCTATTTTTTTTGGAAAGAAACACCAAATAAGAACAGTTTTACATTGTACCGTGAACAGGTAAAGAGCAAAGATACCCGATATGTCCAGGTAAGATGTCTGAGGTTACATACACAGTTGTGAAAATGTGAAAATCACTTCCTTTCCTATAAGTAAAACTGCACACTGTTTTTCACAAAGTAATGGAGTTGTAAGCAATGGGACAGTGTGTGTTATCTGTATATGTTGTGTTGCTTGGAATGAGTTTTGCAGGTGATGTGAACTGTTAAGCTCAGGTGACTGTTGATAGATAGATAGATAGATGGATAGATAGATAGATAGATAGATAGATAGATGGATAGATAATTTATTGATTGTAGTAAAACTGTAAAAAGGTCACCACAATCAGTGGTGGAGGGAAGTATCCAGATAATTTACTTCAGTAAAGTCTGTAAAATTATATAAAGTAGTATAATTATATAAAGGAGAGTGGATTTAAGAAGCAAAACTTACCCATGACTGGGAGGTCGGCTGGTTCAATCCACAGACTGACCAGAGCACTACTAGGAGTTACCCATGAGCAAAGGCCCAGTGGAGCTACTCAGTAGCCAACAAGATCAGACTGTGGCTTCAGGTATTAATGGACTTGTGTAGATAGCAGTCAGATACGTTGTTGGAAATGAGAACTTTTTCAATTGATTTTATCTGGATAAATAAAGGTTAAAAAATAAAGTAGGGCTGGTTTAAAATAGTGATTCATAAATCCAAGGTAGCTCTAATAACATCTACCTTTTTCACCATGGGTGTAGATAACAAAAAGTACTTTGAATTTTCTAGGGGACAGTTCTTAATGTAAACGATAACCTGGTGTTAAACATAAAAAACATGAATAGCCACATATGTGGGTGTTTGGACTGTTGGACAAAAACAAACAATTTGCAAGGCATCACTGTGGCCCACCGTTTCATGATTTTGGACCAAAGCGAACAGATGTATAGAAATAATCTGCAGAGAAATACACTAAAAATAGCGGTTGCACGACCCGATCGAAAACCACGAACCAGACGCAGGAAATGAGCCGCAGGAATGGCCGGATGGAACGATCTGATCTTGTCTGAAAGATTGATGGAATGATCTGAAAGATCTGATCTGGAATGGAAAGAAAAAGAGTGGAATTAGTGGAATGGAATGGAATGGATATGGAAATGGATGGAGGAGGAGGAGGATGGGGAATGCAGTTATGGTAATATCAATGTTAATACCTTTAATACACACACACACACACACACACACACACACACACACACACAATAATCCGGTGTAATCTGCGGCTGGGACACTGACCCACATGTCCACTTCACTACCTGCTGGACAAGGACACGCCCCCCCTCCTCCACTTTCAGCCAATGACAGCACAGAGGACAGAACAGCAGTTTTCTTATTGGTTCAGGGAAAAAGATCTAAAAAAAAAAAAAAAATTAGCAAATATTAACTAGATCAATCAGACAGATCTTGTTAAAGCCAGACAGAAGATACTGGTATCAAATGAAATAGACGATCTAAGGAATCCATGTCATGTAGAGCTGGGCAATATATCGATATTATATCGATATCGTGATATGAGACTAGATATCGTCTTAGATTTTGGATATCGTAATATATGGTAATATGGCATAAGTGTCTTTTCCTGGTTTTAAAGGCAGCAGTACAATAAAGTGATGTCATTTTCTAAACCTATACCAGACTGTTGTAACTGTTCTATTATTGGCCTTTACCCACTTAGTCATTATATCCACATTACTGATGATTATTGATCTAAAATCTCATGCGTGTCATATTTTTTATTATGTTTTAACAGCTGTATACTACTATCCCTGTATGGATGTGACATGATGTATAACAGCTGTATACTACTATCTCTGTATGGATGTGATATGATATGACCAGTATACCAGTATACCAGTATATCAGTATATCAGTATACCAGTATATCGGTATACCAGTATACCAGTATATCGGTATACCAGTATACCAGTATACCGGTATATCAGTATACCAGTATACCAGTATATCGGTATACCAGTATACCGCATATCGGTATATCGCATACCGGTATACCGTATATCAGTATACCAGTATACCAGTATATCGGTATACCAGTATATCAGTATACCAGTATATCGGTATACCAGTATACCAGTATACCGGTATATCAGTATACCAGTATATCGGTATACCAGTATACCAGTATATCAGTATACCAGTATATCAGTATACCAGTATACCAGTATACCAGTATACCAGTATATCAGTATACCAGTATATCAGTATACCAGTATATCGGTATACCAGTATACCAGTATATCAGTATATCAGTATACCAGTATACCAGTATATCAGTATATCAGTATACCAGTATACCAGTATATCAGTATACCAGTATATCAGTATACCAGTATATCGGTATATCAGTATACCAGTATACCAGTATATCAGTATACCAGTATATCGGTATACCAGTATATCAGTATACCAGTATACCAGTATACCAGTATATCAGTATACCAGTATATCAGTATACCAGTATACCAGTATATCAGTATATCAGTATACCAGTATATCGGTATATCAGTATATCAGTATACCAGTATACCAGTATATCAGTATATCGGTATATCGGTATACCAGTATACCAGTATACCAGTATACCAGTATACCAGTATATCAGTATATCAGTATACCAGTATACCAGTATACCAGTATACCAGTATACCAGTATATCAGTATATCAGTATACCAGTATACCAGTATACCAGTATACCAGTATACCAGTATATCAGTATACCAGTATACCAGTATACCAGTATATCAGTATATCAGTATACCAGTATACCAGTATACCAGTATATCAGTATATCAGTATACCAGTATACCAGTATACCAGTATACCAGTATATCAGTATACCAGTATACCAGTATATCAGTATACCAGTATACCAGTATACCAGTATACCAGTATATCAGTATATCAGTATACCAGTATACCAGTATATCAGTATATCAGTATACCAGTATACCAGTATACCAGTATATCAGTATATCAGTATACCAGTATATCAGTATATCGGTACATCTCTACTCCAAAGTTAGTCGAAATTTTAGAAAAACCTGCTGTGGCCATTTCCCACCCTCTGCACTAAAGGAATCCTATCCTTTATTCTTCCCTTCCTTTGCTTCTTTCCTTTCTTTGCTTCCTTTCTCCCTTTAATTTTCTTCCATTATATTTTTCTTCCTTACTTCCTTTATTCATTCATTCATTCCCTCCATCCTTCCTTCCTTCCTTCCTTCCTTCCTTTGCTTTATGCCTTCCTTCGTTTACCCTCCATCTTTCCTTCCTTCCTTCTATCCTTCCTTTATTTATTTGTTCTTCCTTTCTTCCTTTTTGTACTCCTTCCTTTATTTCCAGCCTTTCTTCCTTCCTTCTATCCTTCCTTTTATTTATTTGTTCTTCCTTTTATAGTCCTTACTTTATTTCCTTCCTTTCTTCCTTCCTTCCTTCCTTTATTTACACCTTCGCTCCATCCTTTCATCTTTCCTTCCTTCCTTATTCCTTTTCGGATTTCTTTCCTCCCGTCTTTTGCTTCTTTTCATCCCTGAATCATTCCTCTCCTCCTTAATTTACCACCATTTCTTCCATAAATTCATTCTTTTATCTCTTATATCCATTGCATTATCCTCCCATTTATCTCTCACTTCCTTTCCTTCATCCCTCCATCCATCCAGCTGCACAGAAACACATTAGAAACCAGCAGACGGATGCAGCAGCCTCCCTCCTCCCCCTCTCTATCCCTCCATCTCCATCATCCCCCCCTCCTCCTCATCCTCATCCTCCTCCCATCTGCGCAGACTCTGCCTCCCCCCTCCTCCTCTGCTGCCTCATTTTATGGAGAAGCTTCACATCTGCAGCACTCTCCTCTCTCCTCTCTCCCCCCTCTCTCTCTCTCTCTCTCCTCTCTCCCCCCTCTCTCTCTCTCTCTCTCTCTCTCTCTCTCTCTCTCTCTCTCTCTCTCTCCCTCTCTCTCTCCCCCTCTCTCTATCCCTCTCTCTCGTTAGCCGAGCCTTGGGCTCAAGCGTCTCCGTGATGGTTTCTGTTTGAGGAGGTCGTTCGTCACACGGTAGCTCACAGTGGAAGAGGAGGAGGAAGGAAGGAAGGAAGGAAGGAGGGAGGAGTAAGAGGAGGTGTAGTTTGTGGCGGCTGCATCTGCATGGCGCTCGGGGGGGAGGTGACGCTCGGCTCGGCTCCACCATGATCGCCGTGTCGTTTAAATGTCGCTGCCAGATCCTGCGCCGGGTGAACAAAGGTAGAGAGATATAGAGAAACTGCTTAGAGAGAGAGAGAGAGAGAGAGAGTGTGTGTGTCTGTGTGTGTGTGTGTGTGTGTGTGTGTGTGTCTGTCTGTGTGTGTGTGTGTGTGTGTGTGTGTGTGTGATAGAGAGCTAAGCATGTTTGCATGTGTAACATACATGTTGTGTGTCGTGTCGGGACGGTGTGACGGTCGAGCGGCATTTGGTGTGAACTGCTGACATTGAGGAGAGAGAGAGAGAGAGAGAGAGAGAGAGAGAGAGAGAGAGCTGGTTGTTTACGACTAACGCGGTGTGTGTGTGTGTGTGTGTGTGTGTGTGTGTGTGTGTGTGTGTGTGTGTGTGTGTGTGTGTAAGCATGCATGTGTGTGTTTAGCTGTGTGTGGCGTGGAAAATGATCTCCTGATGGATTCATTCAGTCAATCGCTGCAGGTTGCTTTAGGACGAGAGACCTTCAGAGAGACCGAGAGAGAGAGAGAGAGAGAGAGAGAGAGAGAGAGAGAGAGAAAAGGATTGCATCTTATCTTCATGAATGTAATATTCGTGGTGTGTATTACCAGGGGAGAAAAGGAGGGCAGACGGACGGAGAGAGAATCAGTGTGTTGTTCACGTTTCTGTCTGAAGCAGTTTGAAGCTCAGTGTTTAGTTTGGACAAAGTATTCAGATTCTTAAAGTAAAAGTAGCAGCACCACGATGTCAAAAAAATACTCCTTTACCTGTCGTTGAAGAAGTACTCAGATTTGTCGGTCCTTTTTTAACATGGACTCTATTTCCCCATGCTACTGTATGTCTAAGTGACTTAAAATTGGTCCAGTAGTGGGCGAGAACGCTGTAACCAGCAGCCGCAAACCGGGCTGGAATATAAGTTAGCGTCCACTAAAAGTTCTTTATTATTATGGGATGGATCATTACAGAGATAGACCTTTTAGTTAAAGACTAAGATCCTTTTAGTTTAACATGAAACAGCCCCGAAATAACCATCACCAAACTCCACCAGACTCCATGTAAATAATCAGGACTTTTAGCGTGTATAGAGCCAGCATATCTCCACCAGACTCCATGTAAATAATCAGGACTTTTAGCGTGTATAGAGCCAGCATATCTCCACCAGACTCCATGTAAATAATCAGGACTTTTAGTGGTGTATAGAGCCAGCATATCTCCACCAGACTCCATGTAAATAATCAGGACTTTTTAGCGTGTATAGAGCCAGCATATCTCCACCAGACTCCATGTAAATAATCAGGACTTTACGCGTGTATAGAGCCAGGATATCTCCACCAGACTCCATGTAAATAATCAGGACTTTTAGCGTGTATAGAGCCAGCATATCTCCACCAGACTCCATGTAAATAATCAGGACTTTTAGGGTGTATAGAGCCAGCATATCTCCACGAGACTCCATGTAAATAATCAGGACTTTTAGTGTGTATAGAGCCAGCATATCTCCACCAGACTCCATGTAAATAATCAGGACTTTTAGTGTGTATAGAGCCAGCATATCTCCACCAGACTCCATGTAAATAATCAGGACTTTTAGTGTGTATAGAGCCAGCATATCTCCACCAGACTCCATGTAAATAATTAGGACTTTTAGCGTGTATAGAGCCAGCATATCTCCACATGTAAATGGGTGAATTAAGGGTTTATTTCAACCAAACCAGAGTGGTGATTGTTGGAACAGTGGAAAGATGAACCAAGACGACTTTTTATAGTTTTATTTAGTTTCAGTCCACTCTGAATGAAGTGTGTTTTACGTTGATTAAAAGTACTGATTATTTAAATGGAGTCTGCTATGTTTGGCGATGGCAATATCCGGGCTGTTTCATGTTAAACAAAATACTTTACAACAAAATACTCAAAGTACCAAAGGTAAAAGTACTTATTCTGCAGAAGAATATATATCATATTATTGCATTATAAGTGTTGATGAGTTAATGTGTTTATTGTTGCAGCTGGTAAAGTTGGAGCTCACTTTAATGATCTTTGTTTTCTAATCTTAACTAGTCGTTTTGGTGCCTTAACTTAACTGTTGTTGCCGCACGCCACTCACTTTACGTGGGCTAAACTTAACCGTAGAAGCCGCTGAAATGACCAGCAGCTTACGGTGCCCTGTACCCGGCTCCATAGGCGCCGATTTATGTTTTTATTAATGTTCTCCTCTGTGGGTGCTCACGGGCGCGCGCCCTTTAAAAAAGAAAAGTAGTAAAAAAATTTTTGCATTTCAGAACCTTATGAAATGGACAGGAAACACACGCGCCTATCAGCTCGATAATAAAGCCGTAAAGTAGGCTCTCTTTCATCTCAGGGCAGCGCCACTTCTCACAAATACAGACAGGACTGGAGATGAGAAGATTAACTGACACGTAATCGCCATCAGCTTGGTGGGAAATTAAGAATCAGTGCTTCTGACAGGGCCCTGCTGGAACTCTCTGCACTGGTGGTGGATGTCATCGATGCACTTGCATCATTAGGTTTTTCTTTTTTAATAACAAATCTGTCCATTTTAGTCTCACTCTGATTACCTAATGCACATGCACGCACTGTATAGTGGGGGGGATGGAGGTGGGGGGTCACTAAAGAGGCGTTTTCATCCGAGAGACGCTGTGATTGGTGGATAGGATGTGGAGCAGAAGACTGACAGCGACATAACCAATCACACTACGACAGACGCTCCACTTAGCACCAACTGCAGCGTATAATTTTAAATGAATGTAGCCTACTGGCAGTCTGGCACACGTGGGTGCTCGGTATTTTCCGTGGGTGCTCGAGGTCATGGAGCGCCCAGGGTATCGCCATCGGCGCCTGTACCCGGCTCACAGTCACCTTTTCTTGGCTAAACTTAACTGTCATGACCGGTCGTCTCGTAACCAGCCAGCGATCGTCTAACGTCGTGGGACATCTTACGAATTGGGCGTGCAGAAGTTTTCCTACAAAATCATAAGAAACCTGTTCATGAGAATGCGTTGCGTGGAGTAGAAGCATGTAGTAGCATCAAATGGAAATACTCAAAGTAATGTAAAAGTACCCCAACGTTGTACTAATGTACTTCCACCACTGCAGCCGAGCATCATCCAGTCAGAGCAGACCGAGGTGGGACTGCCAACGCTTCCTTTAGCAGTGGCTTCATTTCCCACAGAAATAAAAGTGGAGCATTTTAAGATCGGCTTTGTGGTTTGCCTTCACATTCATTTTAACAAAATTGGATTTATTTATTTTAAATGTAAAGCCATTTTTTCTTCTTCTTTCCTTGTGCTGTTTTAAGGAAAGCCCCGAGGCAGAGAAAGTACTTTTTCTACTGCAGTATTATTTGTGTGTTTTTACACTTGTTCGTCCCATGTATGAAAGTAGGATAATTAAAAATGGATCATCACTGTGTCACACTCAACCTCAGTGGTTATTAAATATACAAATAAAACATATTTCAGCTGGCGGCTGTGGAGGAGTTTTCTCTTTTAAACATCTAGGTCCCAGGCTAGGACCCACATTCATCTTTTTTCTGGTACTTGACCATCAGACGGGCAGGTCTGAGTTTCTGTAGAAAAACAGGTAATGCAACCGTTATTTTTTAGTGTGGCTTCCTCTGCAGATTATTTATACATCTGTTCGTTTTGGTCCATAAAATCACAGAAACGAGGCCACAGTGATGCCTGCAAATTGTTTGTTTTTTGTCCAACAGTCCAAACACCCACATATGTAATATTCATGTTTTTTATAATGCACCAGGTTAATGTTTACATTAAGAACTGTCCCCCAGAAAGTATCTTAAAAGTACTTTTTACATCTACACCCATGGTGAAAAGGCAGATGTTAATAGAGCCATTTCTGGATTTATGAATCAATTATTTTAAACCAGCCCTACTTTTATTTTTTTAACCTTTTATTTATCCAGATAAATCAATTGAAAAGTTCTCATTTCCAACAACGACCTGATCACATTCACACAAGTCCACATTAATACCTGGAAGCCACAGTCTGATCTGCTGGCCACTGAGTAGCTCCACTGGGCCTTGCTCAAGGGCACCTCAGTAGTGCCTGTCAGTCTGGGGATTGAACCAGCGACCTCCCAGTCATAAGCTTGCTTCTCTAACCACTTTATATACTATACTACTTTATATACTTACAGACTTTTACTGAAGTAAATTATCTGGATACTTCCTCCACCACTGATTGTGTGACCTTTTTTACAGTTTTACTACAATCAATAAATTATCTATCTATCTATCTATCTATCTATCTATCTATCTATCTATCTATCTATCTATCTATCTATCTATCTATCTATCTATCTATCTATCAACAGTCACCTGAGCTTAACAGTTCACATCACCTGCAAAACTCATTCCAAGCAACACAACATATACAGATAACACACACTGTCCCATTGCTTACAACTCCATTACTTTGTGAAAAACAGTGTGCAGTTTTACTATAGGAAAGGAAGTGATTTTCACATTTTCACAACTGTGTATGTAACCTCAGACATCTTACCTGGACATATCGGTATCTTTGCTCTTTTACCTGTTCACGGTACAATGTAAAACTGTTCTTATTTGGTGTTTCTTTCCAAAAAATAGGCTTTAAAGGCTTTCCCTATATACCGTATCTACAGTATGTGTTCACTAACAAGTCTAGAACAAGAACCCATTGCAGTCAGCAGTGTTTGAAATGCACCAGACTGGAATCCGTACTGTTTTTGAATGCGTGGTTAACGGTGCTCGATGGTGTTTTAAGCCTGAGGGCTTGGTTGGGGGCTTAACCATCTTCAAGGCACCTAAGCCTAACCTTAATCCTAACCCTAACCATAACCATTGCCTAATCCTAGCGCCTTCCAGGCAGCACGACCGTCATCTTCAAGGCACCTAACCCTAACCCTATCCATAACTATAACCGTAACCATTGCCTAATCCTAGTGCCTTCCAGCCAGCGCTGCCTGGAAGACGACGTTTGGGTCTTAAAACACCAAACACCGTTAACAGTGTTGACAGCAGTGTGTTAGCATTTGAACAAAGTGCTGCAGATCCACAGTGTTGTGCAGGTTGTGGTTAAAGCCGTGGGATAAGTCTGTAGAGTTTTGTTCAAACTGTGTTCAAGCGATGAAAAAACTAACTAGAGTTTGGTCCACATGAACTGCTGCTGTGCAGACTGTAGTCAGAGTTTAGCACATGTAGCTCCTGTTGTGCCCACTTGTCGTTTAGCAAAAAAAAATACCTGTAAACAAGCTTAGAATATTGTTTTATATTATATAACAAACCACAGAGGATATAGTATTTTATATATATATGTGTGTGTATACAGTATGAACTGTAGCTGGAGACTGAAAAAGGAGAGATGCTGCTGTCCTACATGTGGAGGAGGCTCAGCTTTCATCTTCAGTTAGCTATGGTGTTTGTGTGTGTGTGTGTGTGTGTGTGTGAGAGAGTGTGTGTGTGTGTGTGTGTGTGTGTCATTGTTTCTGCTCAGCTCAGCTGCTGGAACCAAACGGAGGAGAAATAGATCTAGAGCAGATTAGAATAGATCAGAACGACATGAAATAGAACCAAACAGAAGACCGAAAATAGAACAACACCAACTGTGACGAGATAAAACGGGAGACCGATTCAGAGAAACTCGCCCTGGAAAAGGCCTTTACTGTATACACCAGAGACGACACAAGAAACGAAACGGGAGCACGGCACATTATTTTTGATGATTTTTCACGTTCAAACGTTTGCATCGTTCAAGCGTTTGCGCCGTCACACAATCACAGATTGCCCGTGTGTATATTAGGGCATCGACATTTTCATTGTCAATTATTTTCTCAATGATCTTAATTAGTATTAGTATTAATACATTTTTTTAATCGCGATTAATCGCCAAATTTCTATAGTTAATCGCGATTAATCGCATGTTTTATCACATGAATAAAATTCTATTATTTTGCATTTCAGAACTGTTTTTAAGTACATATTGACAATGGAAAGCAATTCTTACCAGTGGATCTTGATTGGGAATCAAATGAATTGCAAAGAAAGTTACTTTATGAACTTGACTTACAGATTTGTAATTGTTTATTTATTTACTGTAAACAAATCTGTCATTATTGCACAATTCCTCCAAGTACCAAACCTAACTGAGATGTAACACTGACACCTTGCTTATACAGTACAAACAAAATGGTCCAAAACCAGATGCCACAGCAGGACATTTGTGACCTTTACATTTTTCTAATAAGGAATGTAACAACTCTCCTGGACAGAAAAGGGGGGTGGACAATGTCCCAAATGACAGAAACAGTCAAAAAAAACGATACAAACAACACAGTCCTAAAACCGTGATATACACAGAGTCAACATAGTGTGCAGTAACTCCTAAATAATTTGGATTACTCACTGACGTCCAGTGATCACCGGTTAATGAGACAGCGATTTGCACTTTGCAGCAGTCCCAGTGTGGCTGCTTTCTCCGTGGCTGTGTAGGGGAGCACGGGGCACAAAGTAACACTTTTTGATTTTGGCTAAATATTTCTCAAACCATTCGAGTTTTACTGCCCATATTTTTATACAAGCAACATACATATCTCTGCTACAAAGGTGCACTGAAAGTTTGTTTGTAGGACCTACCGTTCTTGAACAATTCCCCCGAGAGTGGCGATCGGTGAAATGTTAAAACCTGCCCCATATGCGGAGTCAGTTGTAACAGATAGAGGGTTAGTTGTAACACTTGTTAAAAAGTTGGATTTAACACAAATAATTCAATAGCATTGTGCCATACACCTAATAAAACTGTATAAAACACGTCTTTACTAAACTCTGCATAATATAATAGTTCAATTTATGGATCTATTAAAAAATAATAAAAATAAAAAATAAAAAAATAATGTAAAAAAAATAATAATAAAAAGAATTAATAAACAAAAGAAATGCAATACATAGTTGTTCACGCAATTAAAAATACTTTCCAAAATATTGGTTTTGAAACATTAATGCAAATCAGAAGACATTGTGAATTAGAAATTGCTCCTTGTGGTAGTAATATATATATATATATATATAATTATAGGTGCGCGTATTGTAACAGCGCGTTACAACTAAGCCGCTGTTACGCGTTACCTCAGGACCGGCTGCTCTCGCTTTAAGCGATGGTCACATCTTTTAAAATGGTACGATGTTTCAGCCGAGGACGGTGATCAAGGCAATATAAGATTAGATACACTGACTTTCACACACTCTTTAGAAATCGGAGAATACTTCTGACCAAAAAAATACTTTTATGACGCCAAAACACAATTTCGAGTAAACAGAATTCCAAATTGACTGTAACACGTCTAATGCGCGATGTCATTACAGGCCCTGAAGCACATCCACTTCTACCCTGATGGACAAAAACCTGTGTTACATTGAACGCGTCCCCTATGCGTGGAACTACTGCCCCCCCTCGACAACTTTTTAAAAGTAAACTTTCCATTCAGAAGCTTAATGGCGATCCCGTTTCGGCGTCTCGCGCTCGCCATCCACTCAGAACGTAACATTAGCCTAGGGCTGGGTACCGAACGTCGATACTTTTAATGCACCGAAAACAATTCTCTTATCCTATGAGTATCGAAAAATTATTAGTTTTTCGGTGCCAAATTTCGTATCCAAAAGCATCTGAACGCTTAAGCGCAAGCTTATCTGTCCTCTCTGCATACTGACAGAGCAGAGCTCCGACCAACACACACACACACACACACACACACACACACCATACACACACACACACACACACACACACACATACAAACACACACCACGCCATACACACACACACACACACACACACACCATACACACACACGCGCACACAACACCCGCATATACGCGCCGCACACACACACACACACTACCATACACACACACACACACACACACGCACACACACACACACACACACCACAACGCTTACACACACACGCGCACACACACACACACACCATACGCACACACACACACACACACACACACACACACACACACACTCGGAGAGGTTGGACCGAGTAAACTACGTCGTCGGCTCGGTAGTTGTGTTGAAGTCTCAAAAACTGGTTTCTAGCGTAGTTACAGTTTTTCATAACTTCACGCAGACAGCGTTTGCTGCGATGTGATATTAATGGCGATATGATATTAATGGCGATGTGATATTAATGGCGATATGATATTAATGGCGATGTGATATTAATGGCGATGTGATATTAATGGCGATGTGATATTAATGGCGAGCCGAAAGCGCTCGCGGTGCTGTTGGCGTTAGCTACACTTCCTCTTAGACAAGCGGGCACAACGGTGGTTTCTCTGCCCTGATGACTGACTGACAGGCTGAGCTTGTAAGGCAAATCAACTTTATTAATGTTACTCTGAGCGAGCAGTGTTACCAGAATTATTACATTTTGATAACTGTTGTGATTCACAATTAAGGTGGAAAATAAAAGCTTTGTGTTTAATGTATTTTTGTTGATGTTGAAATGGATTTTAAAACATGTGGTATCAAAAAAAGTATCGTTAGGAACCGGTATCCAAACTGAGGTATCGAAATTGGCACCGGATCGACAGATTCTGAACGATACCCAGCCCTACGTTAGCCTGCTATTCTCTGACCAGTGTGCGCGGCCTTCCTGTTGTTGTGTTTCCGGTCTAGCTAGATCCGGTGTGGTAGTTGTAGTTTTTCTAACGTTACTAGTTGTTGCAACAGCATGTGAAAAAACTACAAAGTTTGCTCGGCCAAAAGATCGTTAATCTTGCGATAAAAGAATTGCGCGCCATTATAATAATAATAATAATAATAATAATAATAATAATAATATCATTTAATTTATTTACGCTTTTCATGAACTCCAAAATACGCCAAATTGGGTTTTACGTTATATAATAATAATAATATTTAATATAATAATTATAATAACGCGTTTAACTGACCAAACTAATCTTAATGGATTAATCAATTAAATATCCAATGTCTGTTGTTGTGTGACAGTATGTATAATGGAATTATGACATTGGTCACCACTCTTGTATAAAGTAGCGAAAGCAGTACGTAAAAGTACAAGCATGTTACCAGAACATCACTTTGGGTCATATTACTTGAGTAAAAGTATCTGATGTTTACTGTACTTAGCAAAAGGTGCAGTAGCGATGCTCGCGAAGATTTTGAACTCAAACAAATACACACAACCCGAACACGCATTGCCCATGGCGACACTTCTGTTAAGCGTCTGCTGACTGAACGATGAATGGCCGAGTCGATGTTACGACGCTTAGCTTGTGGATTTGCAAACTGAAAAAATCCAGACGTCAACAGGGGTCTCCGGCGGACTGCTGAGATTGGTCCTGACTAAGATGGACCATTGTGTTCTCCACAGGGATTGGTCGCTGCGCTGATGAGGTCACCCCTCTGGCAGTCGTTTCTTTATTCATGAGAACAGGCTGACTTTACAAACCTCTGCGCAGCAGCAGCAGCGTTTTAGTCAACAAACGAGACAGTGGAGGTCCTTCTGTTAGTTTTCAGGGCTTTTCGGGAGGCTAACAAGTAGCATCATCTGAGGCCGAGGATGCCGCATGCTAGCTGACTGGCTAGGCAGCCAGTGGGATTACAGTAGCTTACAGTATTTTTTTTTAAGATAGCATCTTCGCGCTTGGGATGTATTTTTGTGGTGGGAGCTCTCACGATGTCTCGTGATGACGGTGAGTACAGATGCATTGTGGGACGCTAAAGAGTAGATGTTGTTTCTGTCTGTGGACTCAGAGGTCATTTCAAGCTAGAGTGCATAGTTTCTGTTTCCCCCGTTGAGGAATTCTAAGTAATGACAACAATGCTCGGCGCGTCCACATGATGCAAGCCTTCGGTGATCCCTAGGGTGACCATATTTTGATTTCCCCCCAAAAAAAAAGAGGACACTCGGCCCGGCCTCCAGACACAAATCCAGACAGGCTTCTCAGAGGTTAATGAACATGCTTTATTATGCCTCAGTGGTGCAAAAATTACAACCTGTAACAAAATAATAGCTCTCTTTTAAGATAAATAATATGAAATAATGTTCTAAATATGACCTCTTCTGTGTTAGAAAATCCAGCTTCAACAAAATATCTCTTAATACCTTTTCAATGTAATAAGATAAATAATAAAGACACTGAAACATATGTGCCAGCTTTGCACACGGTGCACTTGTCCGGTCCCGAAACGGGGTATGCGATGGGATATTTTATTTGCTTTCCAACTGTGAAGCTGCACTCGCTAACACTAACCAGTCCCTCCAGAAAAACCTGGCGATTATCACGTCCATAATTCCACCCATAATCAGCCAAAGTCCGCATATTCATTTTTTTAAAATATGTACCGCTCTTTGCCGCCATAAATTGCCAATTTCGGCGCAAAATATGCATTAATACACAATAAGCATTTTCGTTGCAAAAGTCCCATAATATATCTTAGCAGAAAGTTGAAAAAATGTTGGCGTTTACTTCACACAAGAGCAGCCATTTTCCCCCGTTGCCATGGAACGTTATGAAGTGGGGTGAACATCGCAAGCTGGGTGTGGGGTTGTATGTACTTGGATGTACTTTGAGTCTCTTAAGTTGGTATCCAATAAAGAAAGCTATCTTAATATCTGATGTCTCGTAAATCTCTTTGTTTAAGTGCTCCTGCTGTCTATATATATATATAGACATATATAGACTGTTATATATATTTTTGGAAATTGGGGAATCTTTTTTCTTCTGTTTTTCATGAAACTGCAGTTTTGCAAGTTCGAAATTTCATCACATAAAAATTGCATAAATATCATATATAGCATATTCCATCGCATTTTAGAAAACTTGCCGCATAATCAAGGATTTTTGCCCCGCAATCACAAAACCTCGTTTTCTGGAAGGGACTGAGTAGCTGCCTGATGTTTGATACTGAGCCCGGCATGTGTGTTGTGTGTGTGTGTGTGTGTGTGTGTGTGTGTGTGTTTGTGTGTGTGTGTGTGTGTGTGTGTGTGTGGGGAGTTGTGTGATAGAGCCGAGGGAGAGGTAGAGAGTGTGTGGCGAGTACTGACTCTAGAGTCCTAGTGAGAGAACCAAAGTGCCTCCCCTGTGTTTTCTGACCTAGAAATCTTTGCTAGGGAGCCGCAGGGTTTCGGACTGTTTTCGACTTACGGTTTACCTGCAGCAGTCCTCTTCTTATCCAAAAGTGAACGCATCTCTGAGGTTGTTGCGGAGGTCACGCTACACCATTTTGTAAACACAGCTATACTGAGAAATACAGAGGGAGGTTTTGTTTTGGAGCTGATAGGCCATTAGCTTTGTATTAACTCATTTGGCAATGGCTTGACATTCATTAATACAAAATACTTTGGGCACTATAGCTTTAAAACTCTGTGATAATTAGAGCTTCAGAGCCAGTTAAAAGGAACTGGTTGAGATTTTACTCAGTCAGTTAGTAGCACTACAGGAACCCCCAACCCAGTTAGATGAGCTGGTAGTCTTCTTTCTTTGGCTGGTGTCCCGTTGTGGCTGGTGTCCCCGTTGTGGCTGTGGAAGTCCATAATTAGAAGTCAAAACCAGTTAGAGCAAGCCAAAACCTGATGAGCTGGTAGGAAGCCAAAACCAGCTGTGGCCGTGAGCCTGGCCAACCAGTAGATGAATCGGTAGAAGTCTGGTAAGTCAAAACCAGTTAGATGATTGGTAGAAGTCCATGGTAGAAGCCCCAAACCAGTTAGATGAGCTGGTAGAAGTCCAAAACCAGTAGATGACTGGTAGGAAGTCCAAACCAGTTAGATGAGCTGGTAGAAGTCCAAAACCAGTTAGGATGAGCTGGTAGGAAGTCCATGGTAGAAGTTTCAAAACCAGTTAGATGAGCTGGTAGAGAAGTCCATGGTAGAAGTCCCAAACCAGTTAGATGAGCTGGTAGAAGTCCATGGTAGAAGTCCCAACCAGTTAGATGATCTGGGTAGAAGTCCATGGTAGAAGTCCAAAACCAGTTAGATGATTTGGTAGAAGTCCATGGTAGAAGTCCAAAACCAGTTAGATGATCTGGTAGAAGTCCATGGTAGAGGTCCAAAACCAGTTTGAGTGATCTGGTAGAAGTCCAAAACCAGTTAGATGAGCTGGTAGAAGTCCATGGTAGAAGTCCCAAACCAGTTAGATGAGCTGGTAGAAGTCCATGGTAGAAGTCCCAAACCGGTTAGATGATCTGGTAGAAGTCCATGGTAGAAGTCCAAAACCAGTTAGAGGATCTGGTAGAAGTCCATGGTAGAAGTCCAAAACAGCCAGTTAGATCATCTGGTAGAAGTCCATGGTAGAAGTCCAAAACCAGTTAGATGATCTGGTAGAAGTCCATGGTAGAAGTCCAAAACCAGTTAGATGATCTGGTAGAAGTCCAAAACCAGTTAGATGAGCTGGTAGAAGTCCCAAACCAGTTAGATGATCTGGGAGAAGTCAATGGTAGAAGTCCAAAACCAGTTAGATGATCTGGTAGAAGTCCATGGTAGAAGTCCAAAACCAGTTAAGATGATCTGGTAGAGGTCCATGGTAGAAGTCAAAAACCAGTTAGATGATCTGGTAGAAGTCCAAAGACCAGTTGAGATGAGCTGTGAAGTCATGGTAGAAGTCCAAAACCAGTTAGATGAGCTGGTAGAAGTCCAAAAACCAGTTAGATGAACTGGTAGGGGTTCCAAAACCAGTTTAGAGAACTGGTAGAAGTACTTGGTAGAGTCCAAAAACAGGGAGTTAGATGATTGGTAGAAGTCCAAAACTAGTTAGATGAGCTGGTAGAAGTCCATGGTAGAAGTCCAAAACCAGTTAGATGAGCTGGTAGAAGTCCATGGTAAGAAGTCCAAAAACTAGTTAGATGAGCTGGTAGAAGTCCATGGTAGAAGTCCAAAACCAGTTAGATGAGCTGGTAGAAGTCCAAAACCAGTTAGAGGCAACTGGTAGAAGTCCATGGTAGAAGTCCAAAACCAGTTAGATGAACTGGTAGAAGTCCAAAAACCAATTAGATGAGCTGGTAGAAGTCCAAAGCTCAGTTAGATGAGCTGGTAGAAGTCCAAAACCAGTTAGATGATCTGGTAGAAGTCCCAAACCAATTTAGATGATCTGGTAGAAGTCCAAAGACCAGTTAGGTGATCTGGTAAGAAGTTCCAAAAACCAGTTAGATGAGCTGGTAGAAGTCCCAAACCAGTTAGATGAGCTGGTAGAAGTCCCAAACCAGTTAGATGAGCTGGTAGAAGTCCAAACCTAGTTGGATGAGCTGGTAGAAGTCCAAAACCAATTAGATGAGCTGGTAGAAGTCCAAAACCAGGTTTAGATGAGCTGGTAGAGATTCAGAATAGGTATGCACGATTTGAGAAAAATATCCAATTGCATTGTTGACTGATATTAGGGTACGATATGATTCACGATATTGGAGGGAATGATCATTTTTGTATCCATTATTTTCATTTCATTGAAAAAATGATTTAAGTATGACCGATAGAGTTAAGAGAAACTGGTTGTACTTCAGAACCTTTAGATGAACTGCGTGAGGGCTTCGAGAACCGTTTTAGAGAAACTGGATAGAGGTTTGGAAACCGTAAGAGGAAATGGTTGACTTCCAGAACCAGAGTAATATATGTTTTTCTGTGTTTCAGAGATGAGGGCCATTACACTACTTTTGTAGGCTGGGAGAGACCTCCAGGATGGGGTGGCCATCAGGAGGCAGAGTATACCAGGTAACACACAAAACATTTACTTCAATGAATTTATGCTTCTATAGACCCTTTTTTCTACAGCAGACATGTTGACATGTCATAGTAGGAAAAGCACAGGGTGTGTTCAAAAACCATTACGATGGCTGCATTCCCACTAGGAGAGTCCTGGTATTAAACCATTACTGATGGCTGCATTCCACTTAGGGAGAGGGTCCTGGTATTAAACCATTACTGATGGCTGCATTCCACTTAGGAAGAGGTCCTGGTATTAAACCATTACTGACTGGCTGCATTCCACTTAGAGAGGCCCCTGGTATTAACCCATTACTGATGGCTGCATTCCACTTAGGGGAGGCCCTGGTATTAAACCATTACTGATGGCTGCATTCCACTTAGGAGAGGCCCTGGTTTGTTAAACCATTACTGCATGGCTGCATTCCACTTAGGGGGTGGCCCTGGTATTAAACCATTACTGATGGCATGCATTCCACTTAGGGGGAGCCCTGGTATTAAACCATTACTGATGGCTGCATTCCACTTGAGGAGGCCCCTGGTATTAAAACCATTACTGATGGCTGCATTCCACTTAGGAGAGGCCGGTACCTGTTTAAACCATTACTGATGGCTGCATTCCACTTAGGAGTGTACTGGTATTAAACCATTACTGATGGCTGCATTCCACTTAAGGAGAGGTCCCTGGTATTAAACCATTACTGATGGCTGCATTCCACTTAGAGAGGCCCTGGCATATGAAACCATTACTGATGGCTGCATTCCACTTAGGAGAGGTCCTGGTATTAAACCATTGCACGATGGCCGTTCCCCTTAGGAGGTCCTGGTATTAAACCATTACTGATGGCTGCATTCCCACTTAGGAGAGGCCCAGTATAATCCATTGCACGTGGCTGCACTTCCACTTAGGGGAGGTCCAGGCCTGAAACCATTACTGATGGCTGCATTCCACTTAGGGAGGCCCTGGTATTAAGAAAACCATTACTGATGGCTGCATTCCACTTTGGGGAGTCCGTATTAAACCATTACTGATGGCTGCTTCCTTAGGGGAGGTTGTAGTATTATAATGTCCCCTAGGAATGGATACGTGTTTCCTTAGGAGGGGTACACTTATGTGTTTCCACTAGGAGGTCCTGGTATTAACCATTACTGATGGCTACATTCCACTTAGGAGGGGTCCAGTGTTACCATTGCTTGGCTGCATTCCATTAGGAGAGATTATTACCATTACTGTACCATTCCACTTAGGGGGGCCACTGGTATTGACATTTCTGTGGCTATTCCATGGGGAGGCCCTGGTATTAAACCATTACTGATGCACATTCACCCCCTTATTCTAGTAATACTTACATGTTTGCATTTAAGTTATCAATTTTCTACTATGACAAGTGAACATGTCTGCTCGTGAAAATGATTCCCATTGTGTGATTTATTACAGTTATTCTTTGTAATCTATTCTATCCATTCTTTACACATTGGTTCTGCTGTTTGGGGCTAATGGACCCAATCACAGTGTTTGTTTACAATAACATCCGGCTAGAGACTCCTTGGTCCGTTACAAACAGTTTAATGTGGCAAACTGGGGCCAACAACCTCATCTCCTTCATCTAAAATGCATGTTTGATGCTTTCATGTTCCCTTTGACTTTTGTTGCTTGAGCTAATTTACCTGTTAGACCCAAAGGGGACCGGCCTGACCTTATTTTACTACCCTACACTCACCGTTAGCATCCTTTCCCTCTTAGTTGTTATAGCATCTGGTTTGAAGACTCTGTTGTCCTTGTTTATTTCATAAAGAAACCGCACCCATAATACTCCCATTACCTTGTATCTCACATTGGTCGTGGCGGCCTTTTATAACAATAGGCTAGCGATTGGTCTAACCACGAGACTTTACTGTCACACAGTTGAGGAATTACCGTTATGGTACGGGAAGCTCACAGGCGGTTTGGACTTCCATTATCTGTTTAGGTTTAATGACTAATGTTAACTAGCATGTGTAGTGATTAAAGTACATTAACCATGTGCCTATGTTTACCTCCTTCCCTCGCTCTCTCTCCTGCAAATTACGCTGTTGGGGCGGGTACTCATATACGACTTCCATCTTTCAGACAGGTTGCTCCCGTCACATTCCGTTTGTCTCTCTCAGTTGGAGGCTCTCAGTAGCAGCCAGCCAGCACCAAAGACTTCTGTATCCTTCACTTCTCTGTAGAGACCAGGGTCTGGTTCAGTTCTATATATATATCAATGGATTGCCACAAATAAAGACCTTACACCACTTTCAAGGTGTCCATGGGAGATGTTACTGTTAGGTTGTTGCTATCTGGTTTATCAGCGGCGAGCACGGAATAATACATCCAGACCAATAGGTTCTCTGTGTTTAACTTTATATCTTTAACCATACGTTCACCTACACATAACCATTTCAAATCCCCATTTTGGATTTTGCAATTCAGTCTATAACCAATAAAAAGAACACAGCTAGAGAGCCGGACACAACAACATTAGCTGATGTTTTTCCATCCGTGTGATCTGCGGGAAGGTGCTTGCGTTGCAGTTTTATCTCCTCCACCTGGAGCTGGTGGCTGGTACAACTACCACACAGCTGTAGGGATGTAGCGGTATACCAGTTACCCACCTCCACCTCGGTTATCAGTAGACTTCAAAATATCCACCCGGTTTTCGGTAGGTTTTCTCTATGAAGCCCCCTACAGGTTTCTCTATAGAGCTCCCCTACAGGTTTCTCTCCTCCAGAGGCTCCCTACGGGGTTTTCTACCGAGCCCTACGGTTTTTCTCTTAGAGCCCCCTCTACAGGTTTTCTCTATAGAGCTCCCCTACAGGTTTTCTCTATAAGAGACCCCTAGCCCACAGGTTTCTCTATCAGAGCCCCCCCACAGGTTTCTCTTAGGCTCCCCAGGGTTTTGACTCCATATACAGGTTTTCTCTATAGACTCCCCTGGTTTCTCTATGAAGCCCCCTACAGGGTTTCTCTATCGGGGCCCCCTCACAGGTTTTGTTAGAGCCCAGATTTTCTCTATGGGGCCCCCTACAGGTTTCTCATTCATGGCTCCCCTACAGGTTTTCTCTATGAGCCCTACAGGTTTCTCTACTGGGGCTCCCCTGGTTTTCTCTGTAGAGCCCCCCTACAGGGGTTTCTCTAGGGCTCCCCTGGGTTTTCTCTCCCCTAAGGTCTTCTCCTAGGTTTTTTAGAGCCCCACAGGTTTTCTCTTGGGGCTACAGGTTTCTCTAGGGGCCCTGGGGCTCCTCCTAGGTTTCTCGACCCCCCTCCGGTTTCTCTATAGGGCTCCCTAGGTTTCTTGGGAGCCCCCTTGGTTTCTCTATGGGGCTCCCTGGGTTTCTCTTATGGAGCCCCTACGGTTTTCTTTATAGGCCCTACGGTTTTCTCTATGGGGCTCCCCTCAAGGTTTCTCTATAGAGGCCCCCACAGGTTTCTCTATGGGGCTCCCCACTACAGGTTTTCTCTATAGGGGCCCCTAACAGGTTTCCTCCTACTCAGAGCTCCTCCTACAGGTTTTCTCTCTAGGGCCCCAGGTTTCTCTATGGGGCTCCTCCTACAGGTTTTCTCTATTTGGGCTCCCCTGGGTTTCTCTATGGGGGCCCCCTCCCTACAGGTTTTTCTTTCAGGCCCCCCTAAGGTTTCTTCTATAGAGGCCCCTACAGGTTTCTCTATGGCCCTCCTACAGGTTTCTCTATGAGCCCCCTACAGTTTTCTCTATAGAGGCCCCCACAGGTTTCTCTACTGGAGCTCCCCTCCGGTTTCTCTATAGAGCCCCTTCACTGGGTTTCTCTATAGGCCCTGGGTTTTCCTGGGCCCCACGGGTTTCTCTACTCAGGTTTGCCCCTACAAGGGGTTTCTTTTTGGGCCCCCCTACAGGTTTCTCTATAGACCAGGGCCCCTTGCGCTCCCCCTACAGGTTTCTCTGGGGCCCCCTGGGTTTCTCTTTAGACACCCCCTAGGTTTCTCTATAGACCCCCCACTTACAGGTTTTCTCCTATAGAGCCTCCTCGGAGTTTCTCTATACACCCCCCACAGGTTTCTCTACTTTGGAGGCCCTCCTACAGGTTTTCTCTATAGGGGCTCCCCCACAGGGGTTTCTCTATAGGAACCCCCTCCTACAGGTTTCTCTACGAGCCCTACAAGTTTTCTCTGGGGTTTCTCTATAGAGCTCCCCTACGGGTTTCTCCTATGGGGGCCCCCCTAGAGGTTTCTCTATAAGGCCCTACAGGTTTTTCTCTATAACCCCCCACAGGTTTCTCCTCCATTTTCCCCTGGTTTCTCTATAGGGGTCCCCTCCCTACCCTGCCCCCATTTCCCCTCCCCCCCCCCATTTCTCCCCTACAGGTTTCCTCTTCAAACTCCCCTGGGGTTTCTCTTCTGGCCCCCCCACAGGGGTTTTCTCCTGCGCCCCAGGTTTCTCCATCCAGGTTTTCTCTTCGGGCCCCCGGGGGGTTTCTTCTTCCCCCCCAGGGTTTCTCGGATTTCCTGTTCCTCTGTGTTTTCTCTTGGGGTTTCCTGGGTTCCTGTCGGGTTTTCTCGGTACCTGTGGGGGTTTCCTCCTGTGGTTTCCATTTTCTACGTTTCTCTTCCCCATTTTGGGGTTTTCTCCTGTGTTCCGGCTTTTTCTACGTTCTTCTCCTGGGTTTCTCTGGGGCCCCGGGCACAGGTTTCTCCGCACGTATCTCTGCTCACTTCCTGGGGTTTCCTCTGCAGGGTTTCTGGGCAGTTCCTCTTCGCTGGGGTTTCTCTTGTCGGGCGGTTTCCAGGTTCTTGGGTTTCCTCCTGCCGGCCCCAGAGGTTTCTCCCGTCTGGGGTTTCTCCACAGGGGTTTTCTCCTTTCCTCCTTGGCCACTAGGGTTCTCCTGCCGGAGGTTTCTTCTGGGTTTCTCACTGGGTTTTTCTGGGGTTTTCTCCTTTCCTCCTGGGGTTTTTCTGGGTTTTGCCCGTTTCCGGTTTCCGGCTGGGGTTTCTTGGGTTTCTCCTGGGGTTTTCTCCTGGGGCCCGTTTCTGCGGCCCTGGGTTTTCTCACAGGGGTTTCTCTGGGTTTTCTTTGGGGTTTCCTCTGGGTTTTTGGGGTTGGGTTTCTCCTGGGGTTTCTCTGGGGCTGGGTTTCTCCCTGGGGTTTCCTCCGGCTTTCGCCTCTCGTTTCTCTCCGGTTTCCTCCCTGGGTTTCATTTCTCCCCTGGGTTTCTCCCCATTCCCCCCCTCGTTTTCTCACTGGGGTTTCTCCCTCTTTTCTCCTTTCTGGGTTTCTCCTAGCCCCACAGGGTTTCTTTCTTTTTACTGGGTTTTCTTGGCCTTTTTCCTGGGGCCCGTTTTCTCTGTTCCACAGGGTTTTCTCCCGGGGTTTCTCGGCGTTTCTCTGCGGTTCTGGGGTTTTTTCTCCTACTGCCCTCACAGGGGTTTTCTCCAGCTTCTCGCCCCCCCCTTTCCGTTTCTCCTGGGTCCCACAGGGTTTCCTCTATGGTTTTCTCCACCTGGGTTTTCTCCTGGGGTTTTTTCTCTGCCCGGGTTTCCTGGCGTTTTCTGGGGCCACAGGTTTTTCTGGGGCCCTGGGGTTTCTCCTGGGTTTTCTCCTGGGGCCACTGGGTTTCTCTGCCAAGGGGTTCTTTCTCTGGGGCTGGGGTTTTCTCCTGGGTTTCTGTTTTCTGGGGTTTTCTCTGGCTTTCTCCTCGGGTTTCTCTGGGTTTCTCTGGGGTTTCTCTCGGCTCCTCCTGGGGTTTTCTCCCTGGGTTTCCTCTTCCCTCCTGGGTTTCCTCTGTGGGTTTTCTCCTCGGTTTCTCCTGGGGTTCCACAGGGGTTTCCTCTGTCCTCTGTGGGGCTCCTGGGTTTTCTCCCCCCACAGGGGCTTTCCTCTGGGTTTCTCTGTTCTCGGCCACAGGTTTCTCTTGTCTGGGTTTCCTCCTGCCACAGGGGCCCGTTTCTCTGGGGCCACAGGGTTTCCTCTGGGTTTCTCTTTGGGCCACAGGTTTCTCTGCGGCCCTGGGTTTCTCCTCGGCCACTGGGTTTTCTCCTGGTTTCCTCTGGGGTTGTCTCTGGGTTTCCTCTGGGGCCCCCGGGTTTCTCTATCGGCCTGGGTTTCTCTCACAGGGTTTCTCTGGGCCCGTTTCTTCTCTGGGTTTCCTCTGGGGTTCTCTGGGTTTCTCTGGCTGGTTTCCTCTGGCGCCACAGGGGTTTCCTCGGCTGGGGTTTTCTCTTGGGTTTCTCTGCCGCCCCACAGGGTTTCTCTGGGGTTTCTGGGGTTTCTCCTGGGCTGGTTCTCACTGGGTTTCTCTGGGGTTTCTCGGCTCACGGGTTTCTGGGCCTGGGGTTTTCTCCTGGGGTTTCTCCCCACCACGGGTTTCTCCATCCTGGGGTTTCTCTGGAGCCCCACAGGTTTCTCACATGGGGCCCCTCTACAGGGGTTTTTCTCTATGGGGCTCCCCTGGGTTTCTCTGCATAGGACCCCTCCTACAGGGTTTCTCTAAAGGCCCGGCAGTGGCCTC